>NC_061117.1:111954265-111985909 GCF_002878395.1 Capsicum annuum
CATAATTGTCCAGAGTCTATAGACCGCTGTAGCCTTTTTACTTTAGATATCACTCAAAATCATTAGTCTTATTATCTACTGTCTAAAATCTAGGAAGGGAGGGTTTGGACGTGCGGTGCTAGTAAAAGAACAAAACGTCTTAGTATAGTTACAAAAACAAATGTAAAAACTTTCATTTGTGGAGTCTTTTTGGCTTCGCCTCCAACTAGTTATCAATCTTACTATTCATGCCCAGCCAAGTTCTTGAGTGAATTTTATAAATAATTGTTCAGTGAACTTATCTATGATTTAAACCGTGAGCACAGTAATATATCAAAATACCAAAAATAAGAATTTCATGTGTTGCATTATGTAAAAGAGCAGCTCCTTCTAACCCCGGAGAGTTTAGTGTGACTACATAAATTGATTGAGAGTTTAGCCCATTGATGTGATGAAATAAAAAACTTTATGAAGAGGCTCCTATGATAATAAATATGTTAATTTAGAAGTATCTACCGTGTGCTAAAGAGTTTTGTAAAGTCGTATAACATACTGACCCCTCATGAGTTTTCCTTTATAAACCATCAGTATACCCCGAAAGGAACTATAGTCCATATATTAGGTTTAAATGCACATTTCATCTCATCCATCTAATCATTAGTGAAAAATATAAAATATATATTATGATATACTAGCCTAGTTATAAGTGCGTCTTACCTAGAAAAATAAAAAGATGTGTCCTTATTGTTGTAAGTATTAAGAATGATTGTCATTGGTCATAATCCTCATATAGATCCCATCATCTATGTATTAGGAAATTTTGTATTACTATAAAATATGATAGGTTGTGTGATAGATTGTTGATCTATAATACGTTATTATGGCGTCTAACTCCTAATAGGTTTTATTCATCTTTCTCCTATAAATTTTATGGATATTGGAATCGTTTACAATGTTGCATTGATTTTGTTAGATGGAAATAAAATTATCCTAGTTCTATCCAATTTTATATGGATTTTATATACCCTTATAGTGATATTGATTATGATGTTTTAACATTAGTATTCATTCAATTACTCAAGCAGTATTCTTATAATAATGATTCTATGTATTTGAAATTTACTATAGGATATATAATGTAATTACCTTCATCCTATGATCTCTCATTTACTTTAGGTAAGGTTATTCCTTTGTGTGATCAAATTGGTAATGGGGTTCCTAAAAACATGATATATCAAAAGATTGAGCAACTAGTTAAGTTATATGGTGAACAATATTAGGATGCTATTACTGAAGGTCTCTTTATTCGTGTGTATTATGATATACAGGAATCCCCTTAATTAATAGACTTTCCTAATGAGATATCAGATATTCTTATTCATATTAATAAGGCTATGGAGTCTAAAATGGGAAGTTGTAAACTACCTAATGTTAAATCACTGAAGCATAAAAAAAGTTGTATTCCCACTAAATTAAATGAAATCTAAGGTAAGGGATCTAAATGTCATTCTTTCATTATTGCCGATATAGAGACTATACTAGACTATAGTATTCATGTACCTTACGCTGCTAGTTACTTAGTGGTGAATCCTTGTAATGATGTGACTTCCACACCTTCCTATCTGATCAAAACCTTTTTCAGTGAAAATCAAACTCTTTTCTATCCTAAATTTGAAGATAGGATTCAAATAATGTTATATGATTTTCTATCTAATTTTGAAATCTATGTTAATAAAAATTCTCATCTTCAAACTGTTTATTTCCATAATTTTGCCAAATGTGATGGAATTTTATTCTCAGGTATTATGTTGATTTTGGTAATAAGTATAGAATTAAAACATTGATAAGGAATCATAAACTTTACGAGTTGAAAGTCTATATTGATGGTAAGCTCTTATTACGTTTCATAGATTCATACACATTTCTCCCTAGCACTCTAGGAGAATTGGGTAAGACATTATATCCTGAATTAGGTTTCAAAGGTTCTATCCCACATTCTAAATCGGGAGTGTCTAATCTTCAGGGTCATAGTGAGGATTTGATAAACTAGCTTCGACAAGATATTCTTCTCTTAGGTAGTGTGATGTCGACGACCCAAGAGATTATTTTGGATAAGTATCATATGGATATAGTTAATGTTTAAAATTGTCATCGCTTTCCCTAAAAATTCGTATAAATTATTTTGATAATGAGGCCTTTCATATTCATTTACCTACAAAGAACAAAGCTGCCTTTATTAGGCGTGGATTTTGTGGCGTTCATGTTGATGTCTATAATACCTATGGTGAGAATCCTTACTATTATGATGTGAACAGTTTATATCTATATATAATGGTGGAATATCCTATGCCTTATGGTATACCTATCTGGAATAATAATTTGGAGAGCGTTGAATTAGATAACTTGTTTGGATTTCTTGAGGCTTATGTAGTATGTCCAACATATATATCACGTCCATTCTTACCTTGTAAGGATCTAACTGGTACTTTGACAGAATAATTAATAAATCAATGTTAATTATAAATATATCTAAAAGTCAATAAATAGAAGTGCAGAATTAATTCAAACTAATTACTACCACTCCCCAAGACCCAAAAGTCATCATACAAGAACTCTATATCAAAACATATCTAAGAATATTTCCAAAACTAATAAAATAATAAAAGTTCCATTGTCTGAAAAAAGGACAAGATCCCAAATAATGATTCATGGTAGCCTAGAGATGGAGTGCTTGCCCTTGGATTGAGATCAGTTGTGGACACTATAAGTAACGTCGTGTTTGAGCCTCTAGAACACTTGTTGCACTCAACAAAAAAAGGGCACAATCATAGTATTAGTAGAACCACTATGTCCTGCTAGGTATCATAGGCCAACACAACTTAATAACATGTATACGCATAAATTAAATAACAAATAAATAAGCAACAACACTATCATAATCCGATTTCTCAAGTTATGATAGCACCTACTATAATAGTCAAGCCAACTCGTAGTCCAAAACTACTAGTAATGAACTGCCAAGAAAAATAAAGGAAAGATGCGGAGTAAATATAGTAAAAGACCAAAATACATAAGATAGTCCCAAAACCTGGTGGAATCGGGTTAAGAGCTTCTAAAGTAACAAGGATACATAATGAAGTACTAAAGAAATATACAGATACAACTTATCTCTAAAAACAACATAGACATTAGTTTAGTACATAAGAGAGAGGAAAGTAATACTTCAAATGATAGGATCTCACCCTACGTCTCTGAACCATAGCTACTCCGCACGACGCACACAACAATAGAGATAATCCGTACTATGATCTGCAAGTTATAGAAGTGTAGTATGAGTATCAAACATGTGATACTCAGTAGGCAACTACCGACTGAGCTCCAAAGATAATGAAAATATAAATAACATGAAACAGGAATATAGACTACACCCAAATATCCAAGATACCACATAGTAAAGCTAAGGAGACAATGAAGATGAACTATCCTATTCTAGCCATACTCAAGAATCTAAGCACTATATCATATATTACTAGCTAATATATGAATAAAGAATAAAAAATATATATATATATATATATATATATATATATATTTATATATATATATACAAGTCAAAGAAATAGATATACAACATGAATAAAATAAAGAAAAGAGAGATATATGGTAATACCATAACTGCTATAGATAGGTACATATACATAAACAAGGCTAATCCAAGGTACCACCTAAGGTATTCATACTAACATCTTAAGGCCTCCATATCAAAGAAAAGAGTAATACTAAAAAATTTAAGGTCTAAAGCCATAATACCTAACCATAGGATAGATCATACCTCAAATCTCAATACTGGATCAATAATCAATCTATCACGTACCAGCCATAATAATAATAACAACAACAATGTGAGTAATCGCCTAGTCCAGACAAACAATACCTAACTGAGCATTTCATAACCCACTATTGATATTGGCTTGGAAGGTTCAACAAACACTCAATAAATAACTGTCAGTATTGCAAGCAACACTCATACTTATACTATACAATCCCTTTTAAGGCTGATAGATATAACGCATAGAGGTGATAGGAAATCGTATGCAAGGATGAATGCAACAAAATCCACAATACCATAACTAGTCCAAGTATTATAATATAACCCATCATAATCAATTGTTAGACTTGAACCGGTGCTCATATCATCAACATCATCAAGCCCAGTAATAGTAATACATATATATATATATATATATGCACAGCTAGAACTGTGGCTAAGAGAAAGTCCATAAATCCATTACCTCGGGTAAATTTTGGGTCTAAATCATCATAAAAGTGTAGAAAGGGCCAAAACTCTCTAGATCGTGGTAAATAATAGTAGTAAAATCATAGACCAGAATCTATCTTTGACAAATCTATAAAACATCATTTTTAGTCTCAAAGGCTCACAAATCATTCATTAAGATGGTATGATTCCTGTTATGAGAAATCCATTTTAAAAGTGAACACTAGGATTAAATCTCTTTTTAGTGAAAATAGTAATAAAACCATATTTTTAGTTGGAATCATACCATTCACCATTTTAGTGATCATGAAAGTACAAAATCTATGCATACCATCACCAGTATCCAAAAAATACGATCACAAGCATCAATACATCTATAGACTACAGACAACCTTTACAAGGATAAACCACTTTCTAAAATCCAACCAATATCATAAATATGGCATTGGGCCCACATAATATATATCTGACATAACCATAACATCATAATCTAAGAAAAACCATCACAATCCACTAAGTATTGTATTAACATCATATTAAAGGTTCATTAGTCTTAACTATACCTAATATGCTAGAAACTTAGGGTAATAGGATCCTAGAAGCATAATAAGTATTTCACTTATGGGTCAATTACCCTTCTAGCCCTCAAACTCATAAATCAGTCTAAGTTATATTGCTCTACCTAATATTGCATCCTAACATCCATATCTAACATGTAAAATATAAAATACACTATCTCATGAAGAATAGTAAACAGAAGCCCATCTTGATGCTAGACCAAAATCCTTCAATTGCCCATAATTCATCTTTCTTTGCTCCACGATCTGCAAATGTTGTCACACTATCAAAATAGTAATCTACACATAGTTAGGAGTAAAACAAGACCCATATTGTTATATTCAAGACGGGTCTAAAAATAGACCTCAAAAATGAGTTCAAAATCAAAAGGGGTAAAATTGTAATTTTATTTTTGAAATACATTCCCATACTCATAGGATTCTACATCTAAAAGCCCATACGAAAATGAGTTTAAAATGAGGTTCAAATCAAAGAAAAACTATTTTCAAGGTTTACCGGCAAAAACCCCAAAAACCCATTTTGAAATCAAGAATTTGAAGATGAAATATAGGGGAAAATGATAATTATAATATTAGAAAACTTACTTGTGGATGAAACCTTGAAAACTCCTTTGGAATCGCCCAAATTCGAGTTCCCAAGCCCCAAAATGGTGAAAATGGTGTTTTGATCCTCAAAATTGGTGAAAATCATGAAAAATAAAATAGTTGTTCTTGCTCAATGGGGAGAATAATGTTCTACATTGATAGACAAAGATTATATAAGGAAAATGCATTACAAATCATCAAAATCGGAGTTTCCTAAACTTCCAAAATGTAAAAATACTAATATAGGGTCTTATACTCTGCGATGGTCTCTTAAGATACACTTTGTTCGCTTAAGCAATCTGATTAGAGGGTAAAAATGTCACTTAAACGACCAAAAGTTTGTTGAAGTAACCAGGCCAAATGGTCAAAAGTTCACTTTCGCGAATACACCAGCACCAGCAAAGTCAAAAACTTGTTTTTGACCCTCAGAACTCATCTGGAACTCTATGAACATGATCCAAGAGTGAAATTGAATTGTAAAACACGTTACGGATCTAATGGAATCATAGAAACATTCACCAAAGATCATTTTGACAAAATATGGCGCCCACACCTATAGCTTTATTTTTTATAAAATCTGCCTAATAGCCCAAACAAGTCTGAAAGCCTTGAGACCTGAACCAAGAGTCCCTTAGCCTAAAATCAATGTTCCAAAGTTGACAGCATTGTCAGAATTATCATACGCGGTCATCTACTAGGAATTTTGGTCCGTAGTCAAATCCTAAATAGCAAAAGCTCTAAAATAGGGAAATGAGCCTAAAATCCAAACAAACTGCCTGACCACCAAACCGACAGTTTTGACAAGTCATAAATGACCTATAGCCGCTATAAGAAGGTTCAAAATGCCAACAATGTGTGCAAATCAAGGAAATGACATGGAGAATCATTACAATATACACTACTAAAAGGACTTTTGTTTGTAAAAATCAATGGATAGAAAGATTATCAAAATAGAAAAATACGAGGTACTGGCCCGCATGCTCCGAGCACGACTTCTTAGATAACCTCCAAAGCGACAATACTTCCAAGGGATTTTCCCACAAGTACCCCATTTTCAACCAACTTCTTACTTCACTCTCAAATAGCCAAAAATAAACCTCAACCACCAACTAGCCTCTAACTAAATTGAGGAAGGATAATGCACGCAAATCCAAACTACGATACATGGGTATTAGCACAAACCAACGAAAACTCATCCAAGCCAAAGACAAACCAAGGCATGAGTCATACAACCAACTCCAAATCCAAATATAACCTTCTTTTTCCTTTCTAAAGCTGCTATCCATTCCAAACCAAGTAGAAATTCACCTGAGTCCTATTTGCACAATAACATCATGTTAACCTTGAAGGACTGAAGCTGATCCACCAAAAATCCATAATGGTAACCATAAGAATAAGCCCATAGGATATACCTTTGCACACCAAATATAGATAACTAAGGTCTACAATCTAAGTCAATGCCACATCTGGTCCAAATATAGATAACCAAGTCATGAGTCATACAACTAACTCCAAATCCAACTATAACCTTGTTTTGCCTTTCTAAAGCTGCTATCCACTCCAAACCAAGGAGAAATTCACCTGAGACCTATTCGCACAATAACATCATATTAACCTTGAAGAACTGAAGTTGATCCACCAAAAATCCACAATGGTAACCATAAGAATAAGCCCATAGGATATGCCTTTGCACACAAATATAGATAACTAAGGTCTACAATCTAAGTCGATGCCACAACTGGTCCGAATAATCCTCAAACTGCCAGCCAGGAGTCTGAAGCACAAACACTCACCACAGAATGATTTGCTCTAGGAGGTCCCATCATCCAAGGATGAAGCCATGCTAAATCCAACTCAAGCATACTACTTCCATTGAGTATATCGTCCATAAATCCCCATGATAACTAAAAATTAAGGTTGAGACTGAAAAAACCATCACTGTTCCAATAGGCTACCATCTGAATACCTATACATCTGAATAGAAGAAGACCGAATAGGTAGATATAAAGTAGGCTTAGCCAGCCTACAGATGAAATCCTAACTGAGACAAATCTAAAAATGAAAGTTGTACCCAACCTCTACAACTTTCAGTTTAATCTCAACACTAAGGCTGAACCGCACTATCTTAATTATTTAAACCAATCATTTAGACCGGGAAACATCTGCAGTCCAAATCTATCGTAACCTCCAAGTCACCAAATCCAAAAGCCAATAATTTTGAACTAAGGTCAAATACTCAAATCGACCTTACCATCCAAATCAGACATATCCTTACTAAATTATGTCGGAATTAAAAAACATAGCCGAAGAACAAAATAACAATAGGGATAAGTCACCAACTAAAAACACGAATAATTAACTCAATATTTGATGCAGTGCATTACTATCAAATCATACCAAAGAACTCATCAAGGGCACAAACAATACAAGTAATAGCCAAAACTTTACAAACTTGAAGATACGCAACCCTAGTCAAGAGCTGGTCAATCTAATGCTCTATCTAGGCAACGAAGACTCAACTATCATCTTAAGAAGTCATCAGAGAAAAGATTACCTATATCCTACTTTCTCAATTCCACTAGAACAAGAATCGCATCATGGCAAGAACAAAGTATCTAACTCTACACCAATACCAAGAGCAACCATCACCAGGAGACAAACTCGACAAACCTAAGAGATAAATCTAAGACTTTTCAATATCAACATCAAAACCACTATCGGGTGATAAACTAGTCAAAATGGAAGAACGGACCCCAAACTAGTCATCCTTAGAAATTGTAGAGAGAGATAGCCAATTCTAAAACCTTCGCAACCCCAGAGGCAAGTATAAGAACCTCAAACCCATAAATTAACACTAGAGCTAATTGCCATCTCTAGAACTATAACCGAACCACAGAAGGCCAACATACCTTCACTACCATAATTAACTCGACAATCAAGCTAGAACAACCACAGAAGAGGAAACAATTGATTTTACCTCACTATAATGTAGAAATCATCCAACCAAGCTAACTGTGAAACCCTAATTTAGGATAAGAAATCCTATATTGGCAAAATATAGGAGGGATGCTGGGTATATAAGTAAGAAAACCTTACTCCCTAGTAACATATTTTAAAGCCATGCGGGCCTGGTGCCAAAGAAAATAACATCACTAGTGGGTTGGGCCATTATAGGGGTCTCTAGGCCCTTGATGGTTTGGGATGTCCGTCATGGATAAGGCCCCGACTCGGGTTGTGACAAGAATAGTATCAGAGCTGCTCTTGTGTCAGCCCTATTGATGTGGGTCATAGTTCAAACTGAGTTTAGGTAAATCTGATAAGGTGGGGCAAACCTCAATCCTAAATCTAGGTAAATCCCATTCAGTATGGCAAACCTCAGCAAGGATGCTAAGTCATAAGGTAGGGTGTATGTAACACCCAACGAGAATGCTAAGTCCATAAGAGAGTGTATGTAACATCCCAACTTAGGATGAGGAGTACCACATCGACAAAACATAAGAGGGATGTTGGGTATATAAGTAAGCAAGTGTTACTCCCTAATGACGTATTTTAAAGCCAAATAGGCCTGGACCTAGAGTGGATAATATCACTAGTAGGTTGGGATACTACAGGGGTTTCTCAGGCCTTAATAGTTTGGGATGCCCATTGTTGCCAAGGCCTCGGCTCGAGTCATGACACTAGCCATCCGGGCCAACAAATAAGAATCTAGAGGAAGGAAATTCTAACAAAATAATGCTAGACTAACCATCTACCAAGAAAGGATCGATTAAAATCAAACAATAACAATGACAACAACAACAATAATACATATATTAGTATCAGGAGTAAGTGGTACCAAACATGGATATCAATAACAAGTACCAGTCTAGGGCCATAAGAAAACCAATATGCAAAGGTAAATAGGACTCAAACCCAAATGCTACACTCATAGGGAGAAAATATAAAATATATCTAATTTATCCACTACTAAAATGAATCATCTACATGGAAGTCATATAATCATGAACTCTATATCAAGGTACACAACAAACAATATAAACCTACTAAGGCATATAATCATCGATGGGTACGAGAACCCCAATACACATAAATAATGAGGAAAAGGCAGGAAATAAAAGCGCAACAATCACAGTGAAATTCAAAGTCATATGTCTGACGTGCTTGAGGGACAACAAATCTAAGGGGTTTCAATCTCAAATTAATCATTTGCATCATCAACTGAGGCTCTACCTCTAATTGAAGGTGCCACAACACCACAAGACTGACTTGAATGAGCTGAATGAACACTAATTTGAAGTTTGGTACACTCTCTAGACCAGTGACTAATCTCTCTACAATTGTAGTAAATCACCACTACTCTAACCATGCAAGGAATACGAGTTGATCACAACTGTCTTACCAACTAACACCTATAGCACTCCCTACTAAAATTACCATCCTTCACATAGTAATAACACATCTTTGAAACTCTAGAATAGCAAAGAACACATTCAAACCCTATCTAATCAACTAACTCATGTCTGGGGAACTCTCTAGTCCAATGACTAATCTTGCCATAATGGCAGCAAGCTCTTAAAAATACTCTGAGGTATTGTCGCCTCTAATTAAAAATAGCCATCCTATCCTAAGACCCATACCAGATACTCTACAAGGTCTAATAAGAACTCTTTCTACTATAATTACCATACTAACCTGAGAGCCATCCATAGTCGAAAGTGTTATATGCATAGAATTAATAACCTTCAAGTAGAGTTGAACTCCACCAGGAGAATCCATACTCCTGGATGGAATACCAATAGCACTGTACTAATGACATATCCTCTTACCTCTACCTCTATATATTCCAATACATGCTATCTCTATGGCCCTCACATGGTCAACAACCTGAGAAAAAGAAGACCCAGATGCTATCAAATTCTTTGACGCCAAACAGAGTGACATTTCTAATCCTCTAATTAATACATGGACCATGTCATGCTCAAAAGGATATAGCAAAGGGATATGCCTGGCCCCCTCAAGAAACCAAATGTCATACTCTGAAACTATCAAAAAGCCTTGTTGAACATCAATAAACCCAACTCTGGCCTGAGAACTTCTCGATGAACCAGATGTAATCCTTAGTTATGAGGTATTTGTAAGAAGACTTGAGATCTCTAATGCTGAAACTTAAAATTCTGAAGTGATCGTAAACCCCATTGAAGCCTAAGTTGTCCCCAAATCCTCTGGCTGACACTGAAGCTCTTTGTTATCTATACTTGACTCCCTAGTACGACATTGCACTAAAACTTTAGAAATGCATGTTGAAGTCTTATCCACATCTATTGCTAACCTCATATCATTCATCTAGGACAAAATAGAGACATAGAATATACTTGAGGCTCATAGAAATATGGACACACAACAAGGAGTCAAGAATAGAATTTCTTAACAATGCTCTATAGCCTTCCAAAGATAGGTTAGGGACATCTCTGCACCGATCTATAAGACTCTACCTAACACTATCTCTTGTACCAGCATACCAATAAACCTAAGCTCTAATACCAATTAGTCACGACCCAAATTCTCAAGTAATTGATAGCGCCTACTATAACCCACCAGTAGGCAAATCAATCCATGGTCTAAAACTACTAGTAAAAAAATACAAACAAAGTAAAGGAAACATGAATAATAACTCTAGTAAAAGACTAAAATACATAAAATTGTCCCAAAAATAGTAAAATTAGGATTTGATTCTCAATTTAGGTGAAAATCAAGAAAAATAAAATAGAATATCTTGGAAAATGGGGTAAATAAAGTTATAAATTGATAGAAAAATATTATACAATAAAAATGCATCAAAAATCATCAAAATTGGAGCTTCTTTGCTCTTAAAATATCAAAATACAAATATGGGGTCTTATACTCAGCAATAGTTGCTTAAACGACACTTTGATCACTTAAGAGACCTAAACAGAGGGTAAAAATGTCACTAATATCACTTAAGGGACCAAAGTTTTGCTTAAGATACCAAGTCAAATGATCAAAGGTTCGCTTTCGTGAACACACCAGCACTAGCAAAGTCAAAAACTTTTTTTTGACCCGTGGAACTCATCTGGAACCCTATGAACATGATCCAATAGTGAAATTTGAATGTAAAACACATTTTGGATCCAATGGAATAACCAAAACTTAACTAAATGAGGTCCCCACACCTATAATTCCATTTTTCATAAAATTCACCCAATAGCCCAAAACAAGTCTAAAAGCCTCGAGACCTGAAACTAGAGTCCCCTAGCCTAAAATCAATATTTTAGAGTTAATAGAACTGTTGGTATTATCATTTGAGGTCATATACTAGGATTTTTGGTCTAAAAAAAATCCTAAACAACAAAAGCTCAAAAAAGGGAAATAATCCTAAAATCCAAATGAACTATCCAATTACAAACTGATAGTTCTGGAAAGTTATAAATGACCTGTAGCCATTGTAGGAAGGCTAAAATGCTGAAAACACACACAAATAAAGGAAATAACCTGGAGATTAATTACAAATACATAGTAAGCAAATCATTTGATAAATCCAAGACCTATAGTTCCAATCGAAGTTCATGTACAGTACTAGTGTGCTACCTGATCCTTCATAATAATAGCAATATTAGTATCCATATCCATTCTTGTTTAATCACTTACTCTTTAATTATAATCCCTAGGGATTAGATCCCACTAGCTTTACCTTTTTTATACCCTAACCCTTTTACATGAGGGTTTTTTAACCAATAATTTACCTCGAATCCCCATAATTCACGTTCAAGGAGAGTAATTCTGCACTAAGAAGTGACAATTATCACCCTAGAATCCCTCTTATGAAATTTGACAAATACCCATAGTTCATTCCACTAATTCATGAAATAAACCCTAAAACTGAAGAAATTCACTAAAACCCCATTTTTTAATGATTCAACAATTTGAATAAATCAAACATTATAAGAATAGAGTAATGAACTTATATTTAGAAAGGATATTTCCCTATCTATGTGGAGAATCACCACTCTCTAGTCCTTTAATACCCGTGCTTTTTCTTAGCTTGAAAATCTTCTCAAGGATATTAGAACTTGCTTTGAAATAAGAATTAATTCTTATACATATGGTATTTTCATAATTTTCACTTCTTATCATGTGGGAAATTGAATAATCTTTCCATCGATATATAATTCGCCCAAATCTGACACTCAGGAGAAGAGTTAAAGCCTTTTTAGTGAGATAGTGTTTGACCTGAGCCTTCAGCGCATCGCGGAGATAGGTCATATGGCAATTGTCAAATTCCAGTGTTGCTTTACAATACTATCACATCGCACCAAACTTCTAGGTCATAGACAAGGTGTCAATATGATAGCTCCGCATCGCGCCACCATGCAGTTTCCCAATTGTCAATTTCCAGTGACACGGCAACGCTGTGTCGTGCCAAGTACCCAACTCGGGAAATTTTACTGAAAATTTAATGATGTATCCAGGGTTAAAAGGGTCAACTTCCTACCCCTATATAATCCCTTTAACACCTGATTCAGCCACTTTTTACCCAAAACAGATTAGTTTCTCTTAAGTTTATCTCAAGAACAAGCTAGGGTTCTATTGGGGATTCAAATTTAGGAAGGTTTCACTATAAATCTTAACAAAATCATGATCTAAGGTATGCATAGTGTTTATTCATGGACTCCTTTCATCCATGAATTCCAAGAATCCTATTTAACTATAAGTTATGGATTGTCTTTATGTTTTCATGCTTTGTATTTTCTCTTTTATATTGATAAATGAGGAATTGATTTCTATTCCATGATTTGATGACAAATTCCATGTGGGTTGATTAGTACAAATAAATATTTATGAAATATCATGACTAAAACCATGTATGATGAAATTGGAATTGAACCATGATGTTTAATTGCAATACCATGATGTTTACATGTACTATGCCTGCCATATGTTTGATAAAATGCCTAGATGAAGGAAATTTGCCTAACTAGCATGATATCATGAAAATACCCATAATTGTACAAGCTTGTGCCTATTAGACGTTTTGATAAAATGCTTCAATAAGCGTATTATGGGGATTATCATGTATTCAAGAATATCAAGTCATCTCAGTTTCCTTCCATTGAGTCCTGGGGGTACTTGTACCCAAAATATTAGTTGTGTGCCTAGATCCATGTCATGTTTTCACGATACTTTCTGTCAAGCTATGAACTCTTACACTTCAGATAGTCTTATGACTCAAGAAAAATCTCCATGATTTCATGACTCAATCAGTTGTCAGATATCAGTAGCATTTCGTCAGCCATGGAAATTCAGTAACTCAGTCCATTCTCAGTTTAATTTAGTAAATCATGTTCAGTGTCCATTCAGATAGGAGTTATAATTAGCACTAAGTGAACCCAAGGATGGGGACTCACCTGTTATACGAGGGTGTGATTCTTAAAAGCAATCTGTGTATTCCAGAACTATGTAGGCAGCATAGGTTGAGACATCGTAGCTTATTATATGAGAGTAGATAAGGTGGCTTAACCTGTTATATGAGGGTTCCAACCATTCTCACTAGAGTTACCTGTTATATGAGGGTTACTCACATATTGTCCTTACCAGTGGCGTGGTATTGACACCCTTCCAATCAGGGAATAGATTGGACCCCGGCCAGCAATTATAGCATATTTAGGGCATATCGATTAGATACTATTTCCCAGAGTTTCATGTTATAGAATCAGGACTATCAGATATAGCCAATCAGTCTCAGTAATAAAACTCAGATAGTTCTTCAAATTTTAAGATTGTTAGATACAGTCAACTCAGATACAGTATGGAACTCAGATAGTTCCATCAGATTCAGGAATGTCAGCTATAGTCACCCACATTATCAGTTATACTCAGATACATTCACCCATGTTATCAGCATTATTCAGATATAGTCCTTCATATTATCAGTCTTATCAGTTACTAGCA
Organism: Capsicum annuum; assembly: GCF_002878395.1. Lineage (NCBI taxonomy): Eukaryota > Viridiplantae > Streptophyta > Magnoliopsida > Solanales > Solanaceae > Capsicum > Capsicum annuum. The sequence continues at coordinate 111,968,651 of NC_061117.1, forward strand.
TGTCACATTATCAGTATACAGACTTAGAAAATATGAAATCACGTTGTCATTTACAGTTATGTATTTATGCATGTATTCTCATGTTCATGTTAGACAGTCAGTTAGCATTATTCATGCATATGAACCATTGTATATAGCCTACCTCATATGTATACTCGGTACATACGTACTGACGTATTCGCGCTATCGTACTTTCTTTTTACGTTACACCATAGGTTCAGAGACACGAGTTCTAGATCAGCAGTAGATTGTAGATTCAGCAATCAGAGTAGAAGTAAGTCCTCATCCTTCAAGGACATAATGATTTTCTATTATCTCATTAATTAGCGTATTAGTTGTAGTTAGTTGGGGACATGTCCCATCAACTCCTTATTCAAATTCTTCAGACAGTAGAGGCTTTCAGACTAGATACAAACTAGACACAGACTATCATGTTTTACACTACAGTTTTGTTTTGGGTATTTCACTAACCCACACATAGATTTTATGTTATTTTAGTTATGTTCATGATCGAACCTTATGGCCTTTCAGTGCATGTTTCTATATTATTATGTTATCTTATGCACTATACAAGTATAGATATTAGTCATAGGTTAGCTAATGGTCTTTTGGGGTTATTAGCACCATGTAGCATTCTAGTTTAGTAAATCAGATCATTACAAACTTGGTATCAGAACCTAAGGTTCAATAGAGTCCTAGAAAGTCTGAAAGCCACATCTAGTAGAGTCTTGTACATAGGTGTGTTGCGTTCCACATTTATGTGCAAGAGGCTATGAGATGCTTTAAGAATAGTTTCCCTTCTTTCATTATTCATATCGTGCCTATGAGCATAATCATAAGTCAATCTTTCAGTCTAATCCACTTCTTTTCTTTATTTCATAACATGCCTCCTAAGAGAAGAAATCAGTCAGCCCCTCAGCCAGAAAAAACTTTGAGCAATCAAGTTTCTCATGCAGATTTCAGAACCGTATTTACCACTCTTGCTCAATCAGTCACTGCTCATAATAAACGGCCGACAGTTGTTCCGGCAAACCCAATGGCCAACTCAGCTGCAGCGAGGATTCGGGACTTCACCCGAATGAATCCTCTAACCATCCTCAGGTCTAAGATAGATGAAGACCCTCAGGAATTCTTAGATCAAGTTTAGAAAGTGACAGACGCCATGGGGTGACTGCTATTGAAAGTACTGAGCTAGCTGCATATCACTTGTAGGATCTGGATCATACTTGGTACAAATAGTAGAAGTATGAAAAGGTAGATGACGCAGGTCCTATAGAGTGGGAGGACTTTTGCACTATATTCTTAGATAGATTCTTTCCCTAAGAGCTTAGAAAAGCTAAGGTGCTAGAGTTCATCAACCTCAAGCAGGGAAATATGACAGTGAAAGAGTATTCTATAAAGTTTACTCAATTAGCCAGATATGCCCCTCATGTATTTGCAGACGATAGAGCTAAAATGAGTAAGTTTACGTCAGGGGTAAACGACAACATGGTTAATGAGTGCAGATCTTCCATACTGAATAGTGACATGACCTTAGCCGGGTTTTTGACTCATGCTTAGTAGATAGAGGAGCAAAAGATTAAGCAGAGGGAGAAACAAAATAAGAGAGTGAAGACAGGTAGTTTCAACTTTGCTCAACCTAAGCCAAAAAGAGAAAACCATTCTATGTTTTATCCTAAGTCATCAGTTCCAGCTCCTTCTACAGCCAGTGCTCCAGTTCCAAAGTTCAAAGAGGGTAACAAAGATAGAGCACCAGGCGCTAAGATCCAGGGTAGTATTAGCAGTGCCCACACCTATTCTCTTTGCCAGACTTGAGGTAAGTACCATCAAGGTGTGTGTAGAGAAGGTAGTGGCATTTGTTTCAGTTGTGGCAAGCCAGGCCACAGAGTTAGAGACTATCCTCAGCCAGGTCCTTAGGGCCAACAGAATCGCTCTTCAGCTCAGTTCGATCGCCAAAATCAGCAGGGAGCCACTTCCAGTGCTACTAGTAGGCAATGCCCAAATCATTTCTATGCTCTTCAGACTCAATAGGATTAAGAAAATTCTCCTGATGCTATAACTGATACATTACAGATTTTTATGTGCATGTTTATGCTTTGCTAGATCTAGGAGCTTTCTTATCTTTTGTTACTCCTTATATAGTAGTTGATTTCGGAGTCAGTCCCAAAATTCTAGCAGAACCCTTTTCAGTATCTACCCTAGTAGGTAAAACTATCATATCTCGGCGGGTATACAGGAATTGCCTGGGTATGATATTTTAGAAAGTCACATCAACATATTAGTTGATTTAAAGATAACTAATTTTGATATCATTCTTGGCATGGATTGGCTTTATTCATGCTATTCCCGCACTAAGCGCGATCATGAAGACCATCTCAGGACAGTACTTCGACTCTCAAAAATCATTAGTTATTCGCCAAATTTAGTAAGTGCGAATTTTTGCTAAGATCAATACCATTTCTTGGCCATATAGTTTCCGGTGATAGCATTAGGGTAGATCCTTAAAAGACCGAAGCGGTAAGAAACTAGCCTTTCCCTATTTCTCTATCAGATATCAAGAGTTTCTTAGGTTTGGATAGCTATTACAGACGGTTTGTTGAAGGGATTTCATCCAATGCATCCCCTATGTCCAGATTGACTCAGAAGAATGTCAGGTTTCAGTGGTCAGATCCTTGTGAGAAGAGTTTTCAGGAATTGAAGACTCGACTCACCTCAGCTCTAGTCTTAGCTCTTCCAGATAATTTAGATGGTTTTGTAGTATATTGTGATGCATCTAAAATAGGTTTAGGTTGTCTCCTCATGTAGTATGGTAAGGTCATAGCCTACTCCTCCAGACATCTTAAACCCCATGAGAAGAATTATCCTACTCATAATCTTGAATTAGCAGCCGTAGTATCTGCCTTAAAGATTTGGAGGAATTATCTCTACAGTGTTTATGTAGACATCTTCACAGATCATAAGAGCCTTCAGTATGTCTTTTCTCAAAAAGATCTCAATCTTCATTAGAGAAGGTGGTTAGAGCTCTTGAAAGATTATGACATGACTGTACTCTATCATCCGGACAAGGCCAATATTGTGGCCAACGCTCTCAGTAGACTCTCTATGGGAAGTATTTCTTATGTTGATGATAGTTGGAAGAAGTTAGCACAGGAAGTCCACTATCTTGCTAGACTAGGAATTCACTTAGTCGACTCTTCAGAGGTCGGTGTATATGTTCAGAGTAGTTTAGAATTATCTCTAGTTTCTGAGGTAAAAGAAAAGCAAGATAAGGATCCTAGCCTTGTCAAGCTAAAAGTGTCAGTTCAGAATCAGAAAATAGAGGTTTTCTCCCAAGGGGGAGATAGTGTTCTTCGTTGTTAAGGTCGTCTCTGTGTTATAGAAATAGATGACTTAAGGCAGCAAATTCTTGCAGAAGCGCATGTTACGCATTACTCTATTCATCCAGGGGCCACTGAGATGTACTGTGATTTGTGAGAAATCTATTGGTGGAGTGGGATGAAAAGAGATGTTTCATAGTTTGTGGCTAAGTGCTCTACATATTAGCAAGTTAAGATAGAGCATCAGAAGCCTAGTGATCTTATGCTGGAGCTCAGTATTCCTACTTGGAAGTGGGAAGTTGTGAACATGGACTTCGGGATGGGTTTGCCTTGAACTCATCGTCAGTATGATTCAGTCTGCATCATTGGATAGAATGACCAAATAATCTCTTTTCCTTCCATTTCATACCTCTTATTCAGCTGAGGATTACGCCAAGCTCTACATTAAGAAGCTAGTCAGATTACATAGTGTTCTATTGACTATTATCTCAGACGGAGGTACCCAGTTCACCTCTCATTTTTGGAATGCATTCCAAAAGGGTCTTGGTACCCAAGTTCATCTCAGTATAGCCTTTCATCCTCAGATAGATGGTCAAGCAAAAAGGACCATTCAAACTTTGGAAGATATGCTAAGGGCGTGTATAATTGATTTCAAGGGTAGTTGGGATGACCATTTGTCTTTGATTGAGGTTGCATACAACAACAACTATCATTCCAGTATTCAGATGGATCCATTCGAATATCTCTATGGTAGGAGATATAGATCTCCAATCGGTTGGTTCAAATTTAGTGAGGCCTCAGTCATAGGTCCTGACTTAGTATTCGACGCCTTAGAGAAAGTTCAGTTAATAAGAGAAAAACTCCAGGCTGCTCAGAGCCGATAGAAGTCTTATGTAGATGTCCATAGAAAGGATCTCGAGTTCAATATTGGTGACTATTTCTACTTCAAGATCTCTCCTGTGATAAGAGTGAAGAGATTTGGCAAGAAGGGAAAACTCAGTCCCCGATATGTCGTTCCCTTCAAGATTCCCAGTCGTTTCGGCAAGATAGCTTATGAGCTCGAATTACCTTTAGATCTAGCCTCAGTTTATCCAGTATTTCATACCTCTTTGCTCAAGGAGTACATAGGTTTCCCATCAGTCATAGTCCCTATTCAGAGCATTGATGTTCAGAATAGCCTCTCTTATGAATAGATTCCAGTAGAAATCTTAGACTATCAGACTCGTAGATTGAGGAACAAAGAAGTCCTTCTAGTTGAAGTTCTTTGGCAAAATCAGTCCGTTGAGAGAGCTACTTGGGAAGCAGAAGCAGATATGCATACCAAGTACCCTCACCTTTTCCCCGCCAACTCAGATCAAGCTCAAGGTAATAGTTCTCCTTAAGCTTACTCAGTTTCATGATTAGTGTACATCACTAACTTAGTATTCAGTCTCATGTTTATGCTCCCATGTTAAAATTGGTATAAAGTACCACCGCATATGCAGTCATACATTCATGTATCAGATTAGTTATATAGTTATGCATCAGACATTCATTCTCATTGTGAGAAAACTTAGTTCTTCAGAACTTTTAGTTATGCATTTATGAATCAGTTACGCATGTATCAGATATGCATGTTCAGTATGTTATGTTCAGCTTGTCAGTCACGTCCGTCATGAGATCATGTTCCAGCTATTCATGTTCAGCTCGTTGTTTTCCCTCTGAATCAGTCTCATTCGAGGATGAATGTTCTCAAGGGGGAGATATTGTAATACCCCTGCTTTTTATTAGCTTGAAAATCCTCTTAAGGATGTTAGAACAATCTTTGAAATAATAATTCATTCTTATACACGTGGTATTTCCTTAATTTTCATTTCCTATCACGTGGGAAATTGAATAAGCTTTCCATCAATATATAATTCGCCCAAATCCAACACTCGGGAGAAGAGTTAGAGCCTTTTTAGTGAGACAATGTTTGACCTGAGCCTTCAGCGCGTCGCGAAGATAGTTCAAATAGTAATTGTCAAATTCTAGTGTTTCTCCATAATCCTAGAGTGACATGCCAAAATTCCAGGTCATTGACAAGGTGGAAACACGATAGCTTCGCATCACGCCACTATACAGTTTCCCAATTGTCAATTTCCAGTGACACGGTGTGATAATGCCGTGTCGCGCCAAGGGCCCAACTCGGGAAATTTTACTAAAAATTTAATGACATGTCCAGGGTTAAAAGGGTCAAGTTTGTACCCCTATATAATCCGTTTAACACGTGATTCATCCACTTTTCACCGAAAACATATTAGTTTCTCTCAAGTTTATCTCAAGAACAAGCTAGGGTTTCTATTGGGGATTCAAATTCAGGAAGGTTTCACCATCAATCTTCAAGAAATCACGATCTGAGTTATGCATAGTGTTCATTCATAAACTCCTTTCATCCATGAAGTCCAATAATCCATTTTAACTACAAGTTATGGATTTTCTTCATGTTTTCATGTTTTGTATGTTCTCTTTCATGTTGATAAATGAGGAATTGATTTATATTCCATGATTTGATGATAAATTCCATGTGGGTTGATTAGTATAGATAAAGATTTATGAAATCTCATGACTAAAACCTTGTATGATGAAATTGGAATTGAACCACGATGTTTAATTTCTATACCATGATGTTTACATGTACTATTCCTGCCATATGTTTGATAAAATGCCTAGATGATGGAAATTTACCTAACTAGCATGATATCATGAAAATCCCCATAAATGTACAAGCTTATGCCTATTAGACATTTTGATTAAATGCTTCAATAAACATATTGTGGTGATTATCATTATTCAAGAATATTAAGTCATGTCAGTTTTCTTCCATCGAGTTCTAGGGGTACTTGTATCCAAAATATTAGTTGTGTGCCTAGATCTATGTCATGTTTTCATGATACTTTTAGTCAATCTATGAACTCTTACATTTCAGATAGTCTTATGACTCAAGAAAAATCTCCATGATCTCATGACAATCAGTTTTCAGATATCAGTAGCATTCCGTCAGCAACGGAAATTCACTAACTCAGTCCATGGTCAGTTCAGTTCAGTAAATCATGTTAGTGTCCATTCAGATAGGAGTAGGAATTAGCACCAAGTAAACTTAAGGATGGGTGTGATTCTTAATACAAGGGTGTGATTCTTAGTACGAGGGTGTGATTCTTAGTACGAGGGTGTGATTCTTAGAAGCAATCCTTGCATTCCAGAACTATGTAGTTAGCATAGGTTGAGACATCGTAGCCTGCTGTATGAGGGTAGATGAGGTGGCTTAACCTGTTATGTGAGGGTTCCCACCGTTCTCGCTAGAGTTACCTATTATATGAGGGTTACTCACATGTTGTCCTTACCAGTGGTGCGGTATTGACACCCTTCCAATCAGGGCATAGTTGGACCCCAACTCAGCTATTATAGCACGTTTAGGGCATGTCGGTTAGATACTACTTCCCATTGTTTCATGTTACAGAATTAGAACTGCCAGGTACAGTCAATAAGTCTCACTAATAGAACTCAGCTAGTTCTTCAGATTTCAGGACTATCAGGTACAGTCAACTCAGATATAGTACGGAACTCAGATAGTTCCATGAGATTCAGGACTGTTAGCTACAGTCACCCACATTATCAGTTATACTCAGATATAGTCACCTATGTTATCAGCATTATTCAGATATAGTCCTTCATATTATCAGTCATATTAATTACTAGCTTGTCACGTTATCAATATACAGACTCAAAAATCATGAAATCACGTTGTCAGTTATAGTTAAGTATTTATGCATGTATTCTCACGTTTATGTTAGACAGTCAGTTAGCATTATTCATGCATGTGAACCATTGCATATAGCCTACCTCACATGTATAATCGGTACATATGTACTGACGCATTCGTGCTATGGTTCTTTCTTTTTACGTTACACCATAAGTTCAGAGACATGAGTTCTAGATCAGCAGTAGATTCCCGATTCAGCAGTCAGAGTAGAAGTGAGTCCTCATCCTTTGAGGACATAATGATTTTATATTATCTCATTGATTAGCTTATTAGTTGGAGTTAGTTGGAGACATGTCCCATCAACTCCTTATTCAGATTCTTTAGATAGTAGAGGCTTTCAGACTCGAAGCAGACTAGATACAGACTGTCATGTTTTAGACTTCAGTTTTATTTTGTGTATTCCATTACCCCATACACAGATGTTATGTTATTTCAATGATGTTCATGATTAAACCTTATGGCCTTTCAGGGCATGTTTCCATATTATTAAGTATAAAAATATGTTGTACATCAACTGGTTACCGTTATGCTCCCTCACAATTTAACGGAGATGCCCCTTACTCATAACATCCATATATGCACTCAAATTAGGGGCATAAATATAGGAAATGTGCTTACTCTCTCAAAGAAAAATTTCAAGAATACAAAACATTCTAAGTGACAAATAAGAAATATTTGACAACTACTGATTACTCTCCCTATGTATTTTAACACACTACTATTTAAAAAAAATTTCATTCTATTCTTTATAGTGCCTCAACTTTCAGCTTACGTTCATATTCCCTTCAAGTTCCCCACTCTTTTTTGGTTTTTTTCCTATTATTTAATCACTTACTATTAGTAAAAAAACTCTACCAAACTTTGTTTTCATTTGATTTCCTGAATTTTCTCTTTCTTATGTTTCTCTTTTGGCTTTCCCTCCACCTTACTAACAATATTCAGAACATTTTTCACAAGGACAACATATCTCATTCTTATTGTACTTATTCTCACCACACCAACCTCCCTCTATTTTTACCCCTCCTATTTTATTCCCTTTTTACTCTAAGTTTTTCAACTATAAAGTGTATTAGGGACTTTTTGGATCAAATTAACATATGAAATATCAATAAAGGGAAACAGGTCAATAATGCAACTAGTCAAATACATAGGCTAAATAGATCAAAGGGGGTTAACTAAGGATTATGTAAAGAGTGTCCCAAACAATGGTCAAAAAATGTTTACCTACAAAGAAGTACCTTGATCATATTCCACAATTCGAAACTAAGTTTAATTTTATACTCATACAGAGCAAGTTCTAGATGTCTAATATATAAGAAGCACAACAAGCACTCACCACACATGGAATAATAGTTTAAAAGTGGATTCCTAAGACTACTTATTTACAACATAACCAAATTGAATGTATTAACATTATTAAGCACATCTTTTTGCTTAAGTTGGGTGAAAGAGCCTATGTGTTTCCACATAAAGTTTCCTACTTTATTTATGATATTTCAAGTGAATGACCCATACTGTTTAGTAAGCACCTAAGTGGAGTACCTAGAATTCAAATAGTGGTGGTTCTTATCCTACTACGTCCTATGGCTAATTCTTCTTAGAACAGCTATCATCCATCTATCATAGGAAGAAGTCACTAACTAAGACTAAACAAACTTACCAAAAAATCTACTAGGTTCAAATTTACTCTCCTTGAAAAAGAACCAAAAATAAAAATCAAGGAGTATGCTAATACTTAGAAAGACATTAAAAAACACTAAGAATACCACTAGCAACAACTATTAACAAAAACTACTTACCTAGTGCTAGTTACAAGCTACTACAAACCCAAACATTTTCCAAAATATCAAACAAATATAGCTAAATAAAAGAAAATAAACAAGGAAGTATAGACTCAAAGTAAACTAACAAGTACAATTAAAAGCATATAGCAAAGAAAACATAATAAAATCCTATTTCAACCCACTCGGAACTTAAAAAATAGCATTGTCCATATGGCTCAATAAAAAAACCATAAGTGAGTAAGAGTAAACAAATTCTTGAGCCTCAATAATTCTCATCATCAGTGGGACTAAAGTTTGGGCCCCCTTATTCAGAATCCACACTGTCAGAATTATTTTTCTCCATAGTAGAACCTACATCATACTTATTATCATCCTGCTCCACCTCTGTGGTTACATTATATTCTAGGAGCTCAGCAAAGGCAGGACCAATGTTACACAGCAGATTTGTGCTATCACTCCGAGGATACTTATTATTTCATTCCTGTAGTGCCTCAGGAGTAGGGATTCTAGAAACTAGCGTTAATATCAATATCACTGTATCATACATGTGGTTATCATAACTATCACTTCGAGCATGATGCTCAAAATATATTAAGGTAGGGTCATGAAGTGTATCTATCTCCTTGTTTTTTGTCATATTTGTCATGTGACCATTTCTTAGTAAGTGGGTGCATACAGAATATATCTTATTCATTTTCATTGATTTTACTATGGTTGGATTTTGTGAAGTTATGTGCTTAGGTGTTGAGAAGTTGACTTAAAATTTATCTAATTTAGACGCTAAGTTTGATATTATGTTGAATATAATTTTATTTTTAACTACTAGTCTGGATTATTATAAAAATGGATTGATATCAGTATTTGAGTACTAAAAAGAATAGTATAGGGCCAACTCTCTCCATTAGTTTAAGTTAGGGTTAGTCAAGGATGTTATTGAGTACACATATATTTTTGCTCACCTTGCGTTTTCTTTATTTTGTTATGCAAGGTTTTAGGCCAGTACAAGTAATAGAAGATTCCTTTTGCTAGAAAAGTTTTCAAAATTTAGAGGCAGTGCTTGACTATTCCAGAACTCTTCATATTTTATCTATCTTATGTTTTGCCCTTGTCTTTCCATTCACAGACAATGTAGTTTTTTGTCATATTTTGAGATTCTTAGAGGCGTGTACCTATGTTACCAAATTTTGGGAGGTTGATATTGTTTTTCTATATTCTTGTACTTGTTTTATGGATGGATCTAATTAAAAGTCCTTCTTTTTTGGGTTAATAAATTTTAGCATTCTCAATTAAATTTGTTGGTTGTGAAAGGGGTTGATATTCCTATCAATGCAATTGAAATAGGTGACATCACGGAAATTCTGTTGGCGATCTGAAATATGAAAAAAATTGAGAATTTAATTTTGCAACTCCACTCATCATCAATTCCATGAGCAGTAATTACCATATAAGAAAAATTTTGTATTGATATTCAAGTATCACTAGTAAGACACACACGTTGATCTTTAATAAGTTTTTCTTTCTGTTTTTGACAAATATATAAACAATGTCTAGAAATTGTAATGCTAGAAGGTAACTCATAGTTATGTAAATTGAGCAACATCAATCCTGAAACCTTTCTCCTCAACAACTTTAAATGGTTGTTCATCAATAATAACAAACTAAACAATTGCCTTCTTAACCTCAACAACATTACAAGCAACCTTCTCTAGGACTACTTGTCCCCCTTCTTTAACATGTTTAGGTTTTAGTTTGGACAGTGTCCTATCAATAATTTTGAAAGAGAATTTGGCATGATTGATATTTAAATGTATCCATAGATTAGAAATCTCATTCTTAATTTGACAAAAAAATTGTAAAGCAATAATTGCATTTCCCCTTTGTTCACCTTTCTCATCATTTTTCAAAGTGGTTCTAAATTTGCGATGTTTCTCAATCAGTCCCTCAAAGTCTAAGATCATGACCAGAAATAGAAGTTGTTTTTTGTTTTATAAGAGGATTGCATGCAGTAGAAGTATTAAGAGTATTTCCATATTTTTGAGATATCGCTAATGCCGATGTAGTCTCTTTTTCGATCATATTTGAACCATAAACCTCCATTATTTTAATCTAAAAAATAAAAATTAAAACTATTATTAAGTAATATAGAGAAAAAATTTAAGGAGGCTCACTAGAAATGAAAGTACTCAGTTATTGATGTCTTTCCCCATCTTCCTTGGTGGAGCTCACTGATGAAACATGTAACACCACAGATTTTGGTCCTTGAAAACTTCTGAGTTTCTATACTTACAACCCCTTCCTACGAGTAGTCACGAGTCATTACGTGTATTAAGGATCCAATTATAGCCTGGCCAGTCTATTGGCCTAGAGTTTCTATTGTGACTAAGACTAGTATTTATGAGTCGTAAAGATTAAAAAATAAATTTTAGGGCCCTATCCATAGCAAAACTAGTGTGATGCCCAAGTATTTCTACCTTGAGTATGATTTATGCTCTACACGTCATAGGGTTATGTAATAAATCGTAGGGTTTGAGTTTTAGTGTTACCAGAAATAGGGTCCCTCAGCTACTGTCTAGACTACGACTCATGTTGATAAGCCTTAGTGAGTCCTTACAAGTCGTATAGTGGCCCATAGTCACTGGCGATAAATTTTTAGCTTTTAATTAAAGGCACTATTGGACACTTCCCTCTTTACCCACTTATATCCACAACCATAAAACACCCTTAGGACATTACTTTTAATACTGTATCACTCAAAGCACTCTTTCAAACTCTCTAAATTCTCTCAAGAAAGATACTTAGGATTTCTAAGAAATTGGTTATCTAAGGGGTTAAGGGTTGATTTCTCTCCATAAATCTTAGTATTCTAGGCATTTTACTCTTCCCCAACTATTACTTTATGAAAGCATGTATTTCAAATAGTTCTCCAAGCAGTTTTGACATTAGTTTTAGAACATGGGTTGGGGGTTTTGAATGATTGTTAATTATGTGATATTTCATATTTACATATGCAATTTTTATGTCTTAAATGGTGGTTTTAAAATTAATTTGATGAATGGGGATGGTGAATAAACTAGGAAATTATGATTTCCGCCAAATTTTGTGAATATTACCAATTTAATGAATAGGTACCAACCCCAACTAACTTTGTGAAAGTGGTTTGAGTACAAGTAAAAATTGCATTGAACTATTTTTAAAATAATTGCATGATATAAAGAGGTTATTGAAACATGATGGTTGATTTAGTGAAAAAAAAAAGTCGGTTTTCCCCATCTTATATTAATAAACATAGAGAGTTATTTTCCCAAGTTAATGGAATTAGGATTTCATATTGATGTTACCTTGCAAGTGTAGTTCATATAACAATACTAATAATGTATGCCGAAATGTATATTATGATTTAATGAATGTGAATGTGTGATAAATATTTTAATGGGGCTTAAAAGAGGGCTATGTAGGCGTTGGGTTATGAAAGTAGTGGTCTCAAGGGACCAATATAGGAAACCTCATTTTCCAGCACGGAGGTCTAAATAGCCTGGGGTTTGAGTCCCTTTGCTTATGACCGGGTGGTTTGATTCCACCTTATTATATGATTAGGAAGTTAGAGTCCCCCATAATACACTGCATGATCCAGTGGTTAAGTCACCTTAGTATATGGTTGAAAGGTTCGAGGCCCCCATGCATAGATATAAAATTCTTCTCTGGTTCATATGGCTACATATTCTGGGGCCCAACCAGGGGGTGAGAGTTGGGGCCTATATAGACCATGGGTATTGATATATGACGGTTAAGCTACATAATCTAGGCTAAAGTATTAAAGTGAATATTAATCTTTGTTCCCTATCTTAGTATTTTATCTAAGTATATATGTATGCACACATGTATGTGAACATGTACATCGAGTTGAACTAGATTTTGGATTGTTATTACTTTATCTTTATCCCTAAGTTACATGTTAGTGCTCAACCTGCTAACTTTTTTTAGATGATGTATCTCTACGCGATGCAGGCACCAAAGATACTTCTACTTTTCCTACAAAGTGTTAGGTGGATAAAATGGTGAGCTTCCATTCTCTGAAAGACTTGATCATTACATTGGTCCTTCCATAAACTAGAATTAAAGAGTTCATATTAATATTTTCATTATCATTTTTATTATCATTATAGGGTCGGGGCATGTCCTAACTTAGATTGTTTTTGGTTTAGTAGAGGCTTTATGAATATCATTGTGGACTTGGATATTGGTTATTGGTTACTGTTATTGGTTGTCAATTGTTGACAAACCTTAAAAATATTTTAAGTTGTTAAGCCTACTATCTTATTATATGTTATGAATTTAGTCGTTTCTAGTGTTATATCCTATTTGACTAGGCAAAAGGGGTGGTCTCCGATCCTCGGTGGGTACTTGAGATACCTGTCACAGCATGGCCCTGGTTTGGTTCATAAAAAAGATGGAACCAGAGCCTAGGTTTGGTTTTATTGGGTTTCCACAAAGTCATCTCAAGCAGAGTCTCTTTTATGGGTGTGTAATGCGCCACACATATAAGGGAGAGATTACGAGACATTTAGGAATGTTTTCCTTCCTTGTTATACTATTTTGGGCTATAGAGTCTAAGGTCTTGAATCTCTGCTAATCCTCATTTTTTTGCATTATAGATCATGCCTCCAAGAAGATCCGATGTGCGTGGATACACTTCTATCATGTCTGAGGACAATATCGATGGATCTCATGCTACTTATGGAGTTCAAACACGATCTATGGATCCAGCTCTTGATTGCTCTCGTGGAGTTCCACCAGTCTTTCTCGGGCCTCTTTGGTTGATGATGATCATGCCCACCACCTAGGGAGATTTTAAATTCTGAGTTTCATCAATCTATTCATCTATTGACCAAGTTAGTGACAACTCGATCATGTCAGTCGATTCCTACTAGTACTACTATGAGTTTTTTAGAGGTTACTCAAGTCGGATAGTTTATAAGGCTTAATTCTCTGACCTTTACTAGCTCTATGGTTGAGGAGGATCCTTAAAGATTTATGGATGAAATGGAGAAGATTTTTTGAGTTATTCATACTGCTAAATCTGAGGGTGTGGAGTTTGCCACATATCAGTTAAAGGATGTGGCATACCAGTGGAATAAGGAGTAGGATTACTCAAGAGGTAAAGATGCTGAGGTGGCCTTGTGGGATGATTTCTCTGGCTTCTTCCTTGATTATTTCTTTCCTCTGGAGTTGAGGAAAGCAAAGGTCGAGGAGTTTATGAATTTGAGGTAAGGTAGGATGACAGTTAAGGATTATTCTTTAAAGTTTCACCAGTTGTCCCATTATTCTCTAAGATAGTGTTTTCCATGGAAGCGAGGATGAGGAAGTTTGCTTCTGGGTTATCCTATGACTTGGTGTTAAAATAGAAAGACATTTTGTTAAACAATGATATGGATATTTCCAGTTTGGGGGTATACATGCAACAAGTGGAGGATGAGAAAAAAAAGTAGGCAGACATTGAAGAGAGGCAAAGTAAGAAATTCTGGTACTTAGATCAAGGTGGAGGTTAGAAAAATAGTACTGTGGACGACAGATAGTGGTGTAAAAAAAAGACATAGAAAAAGCCAACTTCTTATTCCGCGACTGGTGCCCCATTTCCTAAGTCGTCTAATGATTGACATTTCTAGAATAATGATGGTCTCAGGGCACAAGGTGCCCAGTCTCAGGCTAGTGGAGCTTAGTCATCCCCATAATATCCCCCTTGCCATTTTCTAGGTAGGAGCATCATGGATTTTGTGAGAAGGGGAGGCATAAGTGATTTAAGTGTGGCCAGTTGGGCCACCAGTAGCAAGATTATCCATCAATTAGGGTTACTACTAGGGCTAATAAGGTTTTGGTTGCCACTTCTTCAACTCCACTGGCTTCAACACTTTTTGAGACTACCTTTATGCTCTTGCCACTCATCAGTAATCTGAAGCTTCTCCTGATGTTATCACTGGTCCATTAAAAGTCTTTTCCTATGATGTGTGTCATCTGCTTTTTTAGGTCTACCCTTTCTTATGTGATCCCTTATGTGTATTTTCACTTTGGTTTTTATCCTGAGTGTTCTGGACTTCTTTTCTATGTCCACCCCAGTGTGTGACTCTATTGTGGCTAGAAGAGTCTATAGGGGTTTTGTAGTATCTATCCATGGTAGGGAGACATTAGTGGATCTTATAGAGTTGGAAATGTTAGACTTTGATGTGATTTTGGGGATGGATTAGTTGTACTCATGATATGTGTTTCTTGATTATAGAAATCGAAAAGTCAGTTTCTAATTCCCAAATGAACTAGTCATTGAGTGGGAAGGTAGTTCCCTAGTGCCTAAGGAAAGATTTATTTTGTATCTTAGAGCTCAAAGGTTGATATCCAATGGGTGTCTAAATCATTTAGTTTATGTTAAAGATTCTAGTTTTGAGGGTCCTTTATTAAAATCTGTCTTGCTAGTTTGTGAGTTTCCCAAAGTGTTCCCTAATGATCTTCCTGAAGTTCCTTCTGATAGGGAGATTGATTTTGGGATTAATCTTCTTCTAGATATTCGACGGATATCTATTCCTTCATAATGAATAGCTCTGGCTGGGTTGAAAGAAATTAAGAAGA
Organism: Capsicum annuum; assembly: GCF_002878395.1. NCBI lineage: Eukaryota > Viridiplantae > Streptophyta > Magnoliopsida > Solanales > Solanaceae > Capsicum > Capsicum annuum. The sequence goes on from NC_061117.1 coordinate 111,984,148, forward strand.
AGTTAAAAGACCTTCTGGATAATGGTTTTCTTCATCCTAGTGTTTCCCCATGGGGTGCTGCTGTGCTCTTCAATCATAAGAAAGATGGGACCCTTCGAATGTATATAGATTATAGCCAGTTGAATAAGGTGACGGTGAAGAATAAGTATCCTCTTTCTAGGATTAATGACCTATTTGATCAGCTTCAGGGTGCTAAGTACTTCTTTAAGATTGATCTTTGATTTTGTTAGCATTAGTTGAAGATTAGGAAGGTAGATATCCCTAAGACTGCTTTACAAACCCGATATGGTTATTTTGAGTTCTTAATGATGTCCTTTGGTTTGACTAATGCACCGGCAGTCTATAGATCTTATAAACTAAGTATTCTATTAGTTTTTAGACTTATTCATCATCATGTTTATTAATGACATCCTAGTCTATTCTAAGAGTAAGGTAGATCATACCGATCTTCTTTGTGTAGCTTTGGATATATTTGAGGATCAAGAATTGAATGCTAAATTATCTAAGTGTGAGTTCTGGTTGAATTTTATGACCTATTTGGGTCATGTGGTGTCTAGTAAGGGGATTGTGATGGATCCACAAAAAGTTGAGGCAGTTAAGAAATGTACTAGACCTACGACTCCAATTGATATTTGGATCTTCTTAGATTTAGCCAATTACTATAGGAGGTTTGTAGAGAGTTAGTGCTCTAGTTCCAGCGACTCGCCCAGCCCCAACTTAGGGCGCCTCTTCTAGCAATGCTGGCGGGCAGCGCCAGAATAGATTCTATGCTTTATCATCCCACCAGGAATAAGAGGACTCTTCCGATGTTGTTACTGGTATGCTTCGTATATTTTAATTTGATGTGTATGCTTTGTTTGATCCTGGATCCAATTTCTCATATGTTACATCTTTGATTGCTGTGAATTTTGAAATAAGTCCTGATATTATTCCTGAGCCTATCCTAGTTTCTACCCCAATGGGTGATTCGATTATTGCCCATAAAGTGTATAAAAAGTGTCCTGTTACCGTTCTTCATAGAGTCTTGTCAGCTGATCTGATTGAGTTAGACATGGTAGATTTTGATATGATTCTAGGTATGGATTGGCTGTATTCTTCTTATACCTCTATTGATTGTCGGACCCGAGTAGTCAAGTTTCAGTTTCTGGGTGCATCTGTGTTTGAGTGGTCTGGGAATTCTGTGTCACCCAAGAGTCATTTTATCTCTTACCTCAAAGCTAGAAAGCTTATTTCCAAGGGGTGTATTTACGATTTGGTTAGAGTCAAAGACACTAAGTCTGAGACTCCAACTCTCCAGTCTGTTGACGTCGTCAATGAGTTTTCTGATGTCTTTTTGGATGATCTCCCAGGATACCTCTTGATACAGAGATAGAGTTCAGGATTGATCTTCTTCCCGATACTCAGCCCATTTCTATTCCTCCTTACCGTATGGACCCTACAGAACTTAAGGAGTTGAAAGAGCAACTCAAAGATCTACTTGATAAGGGTTTCATAAGGCCCAGTGTTTCTCCTTGGGGTGCTCCTGTGTTGTTTGTGAGAAAGAAAGATGGCTCTTTGCGTATGTGCTTTGATTACCGCCAACTGAATAAAGTCACCATCAAAAATAAGTACCCCCTTCCGAGAATAGATGATTTGTTTGACCAATTGCAAGGTGCAATTTATTTCTCAAAGATAGACCTTCGTTCCGGCTATCATCAACTCAAAGTTAGGGAGTGTGACATCCCAAAAACTTCTTTCCGAACTTGTTATGGACATTTTAAGT
>NC_061117.1:111988909-112010659 GCF_002878395.1 Capsicum annuum
TGACATCCCAAAAACTTCTTTCCGAACTTGTTATGGACATTTTAAGTTTCTTGTTATGTCTTTTGGGTTAAGTAATTCCCCAGCAGCTTTCATGGACCTTATGAATCGAGTGTTCAGACCATATCTAGATATGTTTGTCATAGTGTTCATCGATGATATACTGGTGTACTCCTGTAGTGAGGATGAACATTCTGATCATCTCCGAACTGTCTTGCAAACCCTTAGAGATCACAAGTTGTTTGCCAAGTTTAGTAAGTGTGATTTTTGGCTAAGTTCAGTTGCTTTTCTGGGTCATATCATTTCTTCCGAGGGTATTAGAGTTGATCCCCAAAACACCAAAGCTGTTAGAAATTGGCCTAGACCTATTTCTCCGACTGATATCCAAAGTTTCTTAGGTTTAGCTGGCTATTACCGCCATTTTGCTCAGGGTTTCTCCTCTATAGCATCTCCTATGACTCGGTTGACCCAAAAAAAAGTGAAGTTCTTGTGGTCCGAATCTTGTGAGAAGAGTTTTCAGGAGTTAAAGACTCGACTCACTTCAGCCCCTATTTTGACTTTGCCTGATAGTGTTGATGGTTTTGTGGTGTACTGTGATGCTTTGAGAGTCGGGTTGGGCTGCTTATTGATGCAAAAGTGTAAGGTGATAGCTTATGCTTCTAGACAGCTGAAACCCCATGAGAAAAATTACCCTACCCATGACCTTGAGTTGGATGCTATTGTGTTTGCTTTGAAAATCTAGAGACACTATTTGTATGCTGTCCATCTTGATGTTTTCACTGATCATAAGAGTCTGCAGTATGTGTTTACCCAGAGAGAATTGAATCTTAGGCAGAGACGATGGTTAGAATTGTTAAAGGACTATGATATGAGTGTGTTGTACCATCCGAGCAAGGCCAATGTTGGGCTGGATGCCCTAAGTAGAGTGTCCATGGGTAGTGTTTCGCATATGGTAGAAGGTAAGAAAGAGTTGGCTTGTGATGTACATTGTTTCGCTAGATTAGGGTTTAGGTTGTTTGACTCTGCTGAAGGTAGTATATGGGTTCAGAGTAGTTTTGAATCCTACTTGGTTTCGGAAGTGAAGGAAAAGCAATACTTAGATGCTAGTTTGGTCAGACTGAAGGAGTCAGTCAAGGACCAAAAAGTAGAGGTTTTCTCCCAAGGGAGAGATGGTGTGTTAAGATTGCAGGGTAGATTGTGTATCCCGAATGTTGATGATCTGAGACAGAGGATTATGGCTGAAGCGCACGGGGCACGATATTCTATTCATCCTAGTGCGACCAAGATGTACTGAGACTTGCGGGAAATCTATAGGTGGAGTGGCATGAAGAAAGATATAGCAGCGTTTGTAGATAAGTGTGTAATATGCCAACAGGTTAAGGTTGAACACCAAAGACCTGGTGGTATGATGCAAGAGTTTAGTATTCCCACTTGGAAGTGGGAAGAGATAAATATGGAATTCGTGAATTGTTTACCTCCTTTCTGACGCCATCATGATTCCTTTGGGTTGTGGTTGATAGGTTGACTAAGTCTGCTCGTTTCTTACCTGTTCATACTTCATATTCTGCTGAGGATTACACTAGATTGTATATTCGAGAGCTAGTCAGACTGTATGGAGTTCCCTTGTCTATCATTTCGGATAGGGGTACTCAGTTCACTTTGTAATTTTGGAAAGCTTTTCAGAAGGGTCTTGGTACCCAATTGCTTTTGAGTTCTGATTTTCATCTGCAGACCAATGGTCAGGCTGAGCGGACCATCCAGACCTTAGAGAATATGTTGAGAGCTTATGCAGTTGACTTTAAGGGAAGTTGGGATGATCACTTACCGTTGATAGAGTTTTCTTACAATAACAGTTTTCACTCTAGTATTGGCATAGATCCGTTTGAAGCCTTATATGGGAGGAAGTGTAGATCATCCATAGGTTGGTTTGAGGTGGGTGAAGCGGCTATGAGTGGTCCTGATTCGGTATTTGAGGCTACGGAAAAAGTTAAGTTAATTAGGGAAAGGTTGAAAACTGCTCAGAGTCATCAAAAGTCATATGCAGATGTTAGAAGGAGAGACCTTAAGTTTGAAGTTGGTGACCTAGTGTATCCGAAAATTTCAACGATAAGGGGGGTAAAGAGATTCGGAAAGAAGGGGAAGCTTAGTCCCCGTTATGTTGGTCTTTACAAAATTCTTAGCCGTGTTGGTAAGGTATCTTATGAGGTCAAGTTGCCTTCCGAGTTGTCCTCTGTTCATCCAATATTCCATGTCTCCATGCTTAGAAAGCATAAAAGCAATGTTGTGGTAGTGGATTCCTCTGTGAGTGCTGACATTCAAGAAAATCTTTCTTTTAATGAGATTCCTGTTGAGATTCTTGATTTCAGTGTCCGAAGACTAAGGAACAAAGAAGTTCCCTTAGTCAAGGTGTTGTGGCGAAACCAATCTGTTGAGGGTGCAACTTGGAAGCTGAGGCGGATATGCGATCCAAGTACCCGCACCTATTTTTCGTGAACTCCGATCAAGCCGAAGGTATCGTTCTTTCCTAAATCTTGCACTTTTGATAAAAATTGCGGCAGTTCAGCTGTCATTTATTATGTTTTCAGCTGTAGTTTCTTGAATTTATGCATTCTATGTTGCTTTCGGAGTGACAAACGATGTGGTGATGAGTCTAACGAATGGTTTCAGCTGTATGATCTATTCCCTATCTAATCTTGGCATGTGTAGCGTCATTCAAGGATGAATGTTTCCAAGGGAGAGACGATGTAATACCCCGGGAAATTTTTTGTTGAAATTTTGTGCGTAAACGTGTTGGGTTCTATCTTCTAGAATGAATTATAAATTTTTCATGTGAAATGTCTTAGATTATGACCCACCATAGCCTAGAGTATCGAATAATCTTTCCAACGATATATGGATCATCCAAAACGGACAGCCGAGCGACGAGTTATGAACATTCCGATCGAACCGTGAATAGTAGTGAACAGTAAAACGTGCAGGAAAAAGTACTGAGGCCTGGTGTATTTTTTCTCCAATTTTAAATGATCATAGCTCCTTGTACATAATGATCTGGGTGATCTACTATATATCAACGGAAAGCTCTGTAAGTCCTCTTTCCAATGAAATTGGTTTTATCCAATTTGTCTATCGGAGTAAAAAGTTATAGTCAATCTACTTCAGCCTATCAAAAGTGAATTTTTGGGTCAACTTCAAACAATCATAACTCCTTGTACACAATGATCTGGGTGAGATAATATATATCAATGGAAACATATGCGAGTCTTATTTCTAATGAAATTAGTTTCATCCAATTTGGATATCGGAGTAAAATATTATGGTTGATCTACTTCAGACTATCAAAACAGTCCACCAAAGGATAGATTCAGGAATTATTTGATTTTAGGGGCGTTTTGGTCATTCCTCTCACCTAAAATCCATCCAAACCCTATATTAAAGCCTATTAGAAGTATTATATGTTATATTTCATCAAATTCCCCCAAAAAGAAAACCCTAAGCTCCTACATCCAACTTCAAGAACCTCCAAAGTTCACCATTAATTTTGCAAATTTATTAAAGATTCCAAGTTCCTAGTTCAAGAACTCCAAGAACCATCATTCAAAGGCACGATTAACATCTCAAAAATGAGTATCGATCTAAAGTTCATCATTCAAGGTATGTGGGGTTTTTCAACAAGAACTCTCTTTCGTTCTTGTGCCCAAAAGTACTTTTCTTTACAAAGGCATGGTTTTTATTTAATTTTTTACGAATTTGAAGTATGAAACCATATCTTATGATAATTATTATGAAATCTTGATATTTATGATTTTGAAAGATGAATTTACATGTGTGGAGATATAAAGCATGAATCTTGAATGATAATTATCTTGATTTTGATATTTGGGTCGTGAATCCCCATTGGAAATTGTGTTTTTTCGAGAAAGTATGTGTTATAAGCACGTTGATGTTGAATATTTGAGATATTTTGAATGATTTGATCTTTTGGTCTTAATGGAGTTGTTTTGAACTTGAGTGTGAAAGAAATCCACAAAGTGGTTGATTTTGATAGATGGGAAGCATGATGGCTCCCGATGTATATTTATATATTACTGAAATTGTTTTGTTGTGGATTCTCTTTGAAATGATCTAAGCTAAGTCCGAAAAAAATCTTTAGCACTGAGTAGGAGGTATAAAGCGACCTTACTTCCCTAGAACTACGTGCCCCCGTAGGAGTGATCCTGAGGCTGATTTATATAGTGATCACTAGTTTGTATGGATTTGATATTGATAGTCCTACTCTGATGGAAAGGATAGGACGGCTCTCCCCAATTAGGGTTGTACGTTGGACTCTATGTAGCTTACATGGTTTATGTCGGTTATAGGATCTCCCAGTGTGTGTGTTTCCTTGTGTCTATGGTGAATGGTGAAGTAATTTGAAAGTGGAATTGTGAAAGTTATTCTTTCGAAAGATTTCAATGATATTTACATTATGAGAATTGATATTCTTGATGAACTGAAAGTGATTGACAAATTATATGATGACTCATATGTATTATTGTACTTATTTCATCCTCTCATGATTATGATGATTTTCTTCGGGCTATGTGAGCCTTTCATGCATACTGCATATTTCTTATAAATATTTATGATGATTATGTTTATACAACTGCATACACCCCCCATATACTCGGTTCCTTTCTATGGTACTGACCCACATCTTCGGATGTGGGCTGCATTTTCTCGGAATGTAGGTTCAGGTGCTCAGTTCCAGGTTCGACAGTGATTCTTCAGGCATGTTGTTCTACATCCTCTGTTTTGGTGAGTCCTCATGTCCCTTGGACGTGATGTCTGATGTTGGTTTCACGGAATTGTTTACATTTGATAACTGAATATGAGTTAGCTGGGGCATGTCTCAATGGCTCGCTGATTTTATTGATTTTCTTAGAGGCTTGTCAGACTAGTATAGATGTTGGGAGCTGACTAATAAGTCATATTTTGTTATCTTTCTGAAATTCTTTTATGCTCGGATGATGATTACTCTGTTTATATTTCAGGGTTATTTATAAAACCCCGTTGATTTGTGTTGAACTGAATAAAAATGGCTCAAAGGGTTAGCTTGGGGCTACTCGTAGCCTCAAGCACCGTGTGACGCTCCGGGACCCGTTTTTCGGGGCGTTACAATAGGCACTTTAGCAAACATATTGAGGTCATAGTGTTTCAAAAACCAAATCCAATTACCAATTAACCATTCCCAGGCAACCAATTTTCCAAATCACCATTAAAGCATGTAAAAACATAATTAAAACATGGGCCAACCGTAGCCAAGAATTTATTGCCAAAATCCCAACATATGTTTGAAAACCCCAAAACCATACAATAATTCTTCCATGAAAACATTGTATTAAACACTACTTTAGTTGGAACAAACAATGAGGAAGGAGTTCATGCCTTAGATTATGAAGATGATAGAGAGAAATCACCCGTACAAGCCTCAAATTTATCCTATTGATGAAACCCTAGCTTTCCTTTACTAAAGAGCCTTAGAGTGGATTAGAGAGAGTTTCTAAGTGTTTTCTATTAGAATAATAGGGTAAATAATGTCCAAATAGTGATATAAGTCGTGGAGTCTTAAGTGGTGAAGTGGGGAAATGTCTAGTTTACCCCTAACTTAACTGCTTAAAATTCCCGTCAGATGGTACGACTCCCCTATACTAGTCTACCCTCCAATACGAGAGGTACCCAGCACTCGTACCCTAGGCTTCACCTTGGGACCCAAAACTGTCCACCATATGACTTACCCAAACCAAGTTGTACCCAGCCATAAAACCATTTCCCTCAAACTATATCCCTGGCAGGATAGAATAAAAAAAAAGTTTGAACACTTTCTACCTTATGAGTCAATGGTATGAATCGTACCCTATCTTATGGCTCATGGTGAGCCACTCATACTCATATCAAATTTAATTTACTAAGTCTTAGATTACGTGAAGGAAAAACCCAAACCATACGACCCATCACTAACCATATGACTCGTACCCACCAAGTTGTACCCATTCCAGAAACCAATTCAACCCACCAACCAACACTAGTTTGCATACGAACAAGAGTATACCAACTTTATCCCATCATACGACTGGTACCCATAAGTCGTATGATGTCCACAAACTAGAAATCCAGGAAATTTTCCAAGGGTCCAAACCCAGGGTGTTTTAGTCTCCTATACTAGGACGATTCGTCCCTGAATGGCGGACAAGGGAGGTCAAACACAAGCATGATTCATTTGTATTATCAAATATCAATCCAACCTTTAACTAATTTAGAAAATAAATATTTTATCAAGAACATATACCTTCCGCACGAATATTCAAAGAATAAAATAGTTACGGATATTTGGACTTCATGTCCTCTCCACTTCCTATGTAGCCTCTTCCACCTTGTTGTTTCTCCCCAAAACCTTAATCAAGGCCATATCCTTAGTCTGTAATCAATGAACCTTTCAATACAATATCTTAATTGAGACCTCTTCATAAGACAGAGAATCTGAGATGCCCAATCCTTCCAAAAAAACCACTAAATAAGGATTACCAAGACACTTTCTCAATATAGAGACATGAAATACTGAATGAATGATCTCAAACTAGAAGGCAACTCTAATTCATAAGCCACATTACCAACGCTCTGCAAAACCTCATAAGGACCAACATACCAGGGACTGAGCTTCCTCATTTTACTAAGTTGCACCACTCCCATCATGGGAAATACCCTTAGGAACATCTTATCCCTAACCTCTAACTCCAAAACAATATGTCTTATATCTGTATAGAACTTTTGGCGACTTTGGGCAGCCTTAAGCCTATCCCAAATCACCTTTACCTTCTCCATAGCCTGATAAACCAAATTCAGACTGAACATATTCGCCTCACCAAGCTCAAACCATCTAATAGGAGATCTGCTTCTTCTATGAAATAATGCCTCAAAAGGGTCCATCCCAATGCTGGAATTATAGCTATTGATGTAAGCAAACTCTACCAAAGGTAGATGCTCAACCCAATTGTAACCATAATCAATCACACACGCATAAAGTATGTCCTCCAATATATGCATAGTCCTCTCTGCTTGTCCATCAATTTGTGAATGAAAAGTAGTACTCATACTAACCTTAGTACCCAACTATTTTTGAAAAGACCACCAGAAATAAGATGAAAACTGTGCACCACAATTAGACATAATCAAAATAGGTATCTCATATAGCTTTACAATCTTCTAAAGATATAATTGTGCATAGTCATCAGTCAAAATATTAGTCCTTACTAGCAAGAAGTGAGTAGACTTTATCATCCTATCCATGATGACCCAAATCGAATCAAATTTATCCTAAGACCAAGGAAGATTGGTAATGAAATCCATATTTATTACCTCCCATTTCCATTTAGTCCAACTCAATTTCCTGAGATAACCCTCAGGACCTTATGTACTCAACTTTGACTTGTTGTCATACCATGAACTTGGCTATAAAATCATCTGCATCCCTCTTCATACCATTCTACCAATATATCTAGTTGAGACCATGATATATTTTTGTTAAACTGGGATAAACCAGATAGCATGATTCATGCTCCTCAACCAATATCCTTCATTATAAACCATCAATGCTAGGAACACATAACCTTCCTTGGTACCTCAAGGTACCATCACTACTAATCTTAAACACCATCACCTTTGTCCACCAATATCACTCTTGATTTTCATCAATATAGGATCTAGCATTTGCTTATCCTCGATTTATGCACAAAGAGATGATCAAAAAACTTCCTGTAACATCATACCACCATCATTGGAGTCCAAGAGATGAACTCCAAGATTAGCCATGTGATGAATATTCTTTACCACTTCTCGCTTCTCCTTTCTACATGAGCTAAATTCCCTATGGAAAACCTGCTAAGAGCATCAGCAACGATGATAGCTTTACCTAGGTAGTAGTGAAGACTCATATCATAGTCTTTGTAAAGATCTAACCAAATCATCTGCCTAAGATTTAGCTCTTTTTGAGTGAACACATACTGTAGACTCTTATGATCAGAAAAAATATCCACATACACTCCATATAAATAATGTCGATAGATTTTCAAAGAAAAAACCACTGCTAAAAGCTCCAAATCATAAGTATTATAATTCCTCTCATGCACCTTCAATTTCCTAGAAGTATATTCAATAACCTTCTGATGTTGGGTGTATTTATGCATTCTAGTATCACTATTCAAGTCATTTTAGCCTTGTTTGAGGATAATTCATGTGCTTAATATGTTGATAATGATATAAATAAGCATATAAGTGTACATGTATGTGTTTAGAATGTTTAATGATGTTTTCAAACAAGTTTTGATTTAAATTGATCATTTACAGTTCAATCCAGAAAACTAAAGTGACTAGCTTGAGCTAGGTATTTGTCTAGTCTATCATGTTGGGTTCTTATATATTTAATGAGTTCTTGAGGTTGTTATTGTGTATTTATATGTGAAACAAGTTGATTAGATTGTTTAAGGATCAATTGGATCAAAATAAGAGTCAAAACAATGAGCTAAAGATCAAAGTGAATGAAGTCTTGTCTTAGCTCGTGTTTCTAGTTCATCATGTTAGATGTTGTGTTGTTTTGAGCTTTAAATTGATGTTTTTAATGATATAAAATGCTTGGTGAATGGATTATTATGATATATGAAGGATATACAAGCTTCAAATCAAGTTAAAACAACTAAAAAAAGGCTTGGAATAGATCACAGAAGCACAATATACAATTAGATGAAAATTTGGACACCTAAAATATCTAGGGAGAGTGAGGGCACGTGGGAAGTTTTTTGTCACGTTCAGCACTCCAAACGGTTTAGAAGTCACCAAAATAGTGAACCAAGATGATATGGAGGCGGCGCCTTGCCTGGAGCAGCGATCAATCCAGGGCACAACCTTGCCTGGAGCGAGGCTATAGCTAGGAAGGCGCCCTCTCCACTCCTGGTCTTAATAACTGAACGTTTCCAACTCCTATATGGCATGGGTTTACTTTTGTACTATAAATATGCCATGGTCATATTTTTTTTACATACTTTTGGACATCTTGGAGAATTGGAGGCTACCACAACTTCTTATTAGGTTTTATCATTCTTTAATTTAGTTTCTTTATGTTTTGTATCATCTATCCAAGGGATTGGATGATGAATATTTCCATTAAAGGCTAAAACTCCTTTTTTGTGGTTAAGGCCAAGATCATGAGTACTTTTATTTTGAATTACTTTTGTTTAATTGCTTATCATTATGGTTGTTTTTCTTTTCTTGATTTAATTATTTTGAGGATTGATCACCCTTAAAATACATGTATTGTCGACATTGTAATCTCGAGAGAGGGAATAGGGAGATAGAATGTGGGGATAGATGAAGTATGGTTCTTATTTCTTTATAAAATAAGAAATTTGAATTAGCATCTAGGACAGGATGTACTTAGAAGACTTACTTGATTCACTCAGAGGATGATGGCTTAAATAACCTAATTGGATTATTATATCCCCGCTCAACAATGTAATTGTAAGGTTCAACTCATGTAAAGGATTGGAGATTGGAAAACCATGATCATGCAATTAACCCTATGAATCAACAACCAAGATAAGCAATTTAATGAATGAAGTTCAAGAACGTAGTATGATTATTCATAAGCCTTGACCCTAGGTTTCTATCCATTGATTATCCTAAGTCATTACTTTTCAACATTAGTTTAGTTTCTTTTGATATTTTAATTCTAAAACCTTCTTGTTACTTTTTCTCAATAGTTAAACTAGAATTGGATAGTTGTTTAACACAAGTCCCTGTGGGATTGATATTTGTCTTTCTTGAAGGCCACTTTACTACTTGGTAGACCACGTACACATGCATGTACACTTGGGCGCTGTCAAGTTTTTGGCGCCGTTGTCAGGGAATGTCGATTGGCAACTATCTTATTTTTAGTTTAGCTACATTGACTTGTAAATAGTTTAGTTTTTTTAATTTTTTTAGTATCTCATATTTCTCTTTTTATCACACTTCTTGACATAGTAGCCTGGGATTGATGGTTTGTGTGTGATGAAGATTCTATATAGTGTTTGGTTTTTGGAAATAGAGGTCATTCTAAAGATATGTATGTTGTCAACCTCGATTCAGTAATGATTTTGGGCTATTATCAAAGACAATACTATGTGAACACCTATAATCAGCAATAATACTTTCAGCAGCCGCAGGTTTAGAATTACCAAGACCCATTTCAAACAAACAATTTGGAAGAGATGTTGAAACAAGTTTTAGCTAATCAAGAACAGTTGTTAGCAGATATAAAGAGTTATGGGGAAAATTTTGAGCGTCAAAAAATTGTCATGAAAAACTTGATGATGCAGATAAGGCAAGTACAGTAGGCACATAATACCCGACCTTAAGGTGATTTGTCAAGTGACAATGAAAGAGTAATTTAAATCACTTTGAGGAATGATATAGAGCTTAATAAAGAACCTCCAAAGACAATTAAGGAGGTAGATATAGATTCGACTTCCCAACCTATTAAAGAAAAAATTACTGATAATTTGAGAAAGTCTGAGTACTCAAAAACTGAAATTGTTGAACAGGTTAAGAAGATACCACCACAACCATATGAATCTCAACCATTCAGTTGTCATCTTTCTTTTGATATTGAAATTGAGAAGGTGAAAATAAGTGAGGGTGCTAAGGATAGCATAAATTTTAAAGTATAATTGATTGGGATTCATTCAAAGAACTTTTCTACATTATGTTTAGATGCTATCTTATCTATGGAATCATTTAAAATAGTGGAAGAGCATAAAGATGAGGAACAATAATCCTATATTCTTAATTTTACACCTGACAAGCAATATAAAAACCCACCTCACTTCAAGGTCGAGTGGTTTACCATGCATATTCCATTACTCGGTTTCTTAATCTTTGTACCACCTTCCTATGATCGAGGAAGAAAGATGGACGTAATGTTGGGGGTGAAATTTATATCCTCAAGGTGGACGAAAAAGTTAATTGGGTCATGCCGCGATACTAAATTAGGAACTTCTTAAGAGGCAACCCAAGCTAAGGTATGTTTTCTTTTTAGTTTTTAGTTTTTTATTTACTTCATGATGTTTTTATTTTTGTTGAGTCACAGGTTGATGGAATTTAAGTAATAGAAACGTGAGCTAAGAAGCATGGAAAAAACTGAGTGTGGTTCCCATAGACCTCTTTTATATGTAAAGATGCTACTAGCTAGGCCTAGTGGCCTTAGGGAGTATTTCTATTTGTTACTTTAAAAGTTCACATTGGGGACAAAGTAGATTTTTAAGTGTAGGATGGGGGAATCCCAATTTTTGGCTCAATTTAAAAATAAAATTAGGATAGAAATAAGTGAGATATCTGAGTTGGTGCTATTTTTTATTGCATTGAGCAAATGTTTTGGTTGGTAAAAGCATATTGATTTAGGGAATTGCTACTTTTGAGACTCTTAGGCTCATGATTAGGACTCTTGTACTTGTTAACTTAAAATTTAAATTCTTGCTATTGTTTGGTTGGGAGTCTATGATGATCCTATGGGAGTTGAGCATTTACCATGCGTGATGTGAGGTTCTTGTATGTTCCTTGTTGAATGTGATGTCTAGAACTTTCCTGGTATGTGTGTGAAGCGAAATAAAGAGTGTGGGTTTAGGAGATTATTTAGGCATTTCTTTGATAGCCTTGTTCTATAACTTCTATTTGTCCTACACTTTGTGCATTATCCTAATTAACCCCCATTGATACTTTGGTCTTTTCTTTGGTAGCCTCATATGTAGCCTAATACCCTTCTTAGATAGACCATAATTTGATCTAAAAAGCTCCTAAGTGCTTTAATGAAAAAATTGATTTAGTAAGGAGTTTAAGAAATTGAAAAAGAAAAAGGTGAAATTGATGCCCCAAGGTAATATTTATTGGTGTTTATATTTGATTTATGGTGATTGGGAGTGATATAAATGGTGTTAGAAATATTCCCATAGTTGTAGAAAATGAGAAAAATTAAATCTTGAAGGAATAAACAATACGCTCACCAAGTGTTTGTGAAAATGCTTAAAAGAGATGGGGTAAAACTAAAGGAGATGGGTGGATGAAAGAGTGTAATTTAGTTGTTAGAGATTGGTTTTAAATGTGTAATATAGTGTATTAAAATTCTTAGAGAGGTTAGTCACTATTCCTAAATAGTTCCTACCCGTCCTTTTGCCTACATTACAACCCGAAAAAGACCTATTTGATCCTATACTTGACATTCTAATATTAGTTGAGCACTAAACTAAAGGAAAGCCTATGGTTCATTGTGTGTAACTTGTGAATTCCTTGTGAGAGTTAGTGTAATTTTATTCTTGTACCCATCATGTTATGAATTGCATTATTATGAGTGTTTATGGGTAACTCTCTTTTGGTGAAGGCACGTGTTTGATAAATGCAGATGATTTTTATGATGTCTTATATTGAACAATATTCATGAGTTTTCCATGTATTGAGTTAATTCTTAAGGCTAGGACGTTTTGGAGTAGGATGCTTGAGCTTTCAATTGTGTATAACATGCTTAGTGTTGTAAACTTGCATTCCCTGTAGTCATTGTAGTACTAGCTTGAGTTTCTTGTATGCATTAGAAGTGTGGAGTCTCTTCAGCTCATGATGGTTATAGTTAAGAATTGTTCGAGGACGAACAAGGCTTTAATTGTGGGGTGGTGATGTTGGGTGTATTTATGCATTCTAGTGTCACTATTCTAGTTTTTTACCCTTGTTTTAAGGATGATTCATGTTCTTAATGTGTTGATAATGATATAAATAAGAATATAAGTGTCCATGTATGTGTTTAGAATGTTTAATGATGTTGTCAAACAAGTTGTAATTCAAATTGATCATTTAGAGTTCAATCGAGAAAACTAGTGTGACTAGCTTGAGCTAGGTGTTTGTCTAGTTTATCGTGTTGGGTTCTAATATGTTTAATGAGTTATTGAGGTTGTTATTGTGAATTTATATATGAAACAACATGATTATAATGTTCAAGGATCAATTGGATCAAAACAAGAGTCAAAATAATGAGCTAAAGATCAAAGTGAATGAAGCCTAGTCTTAGCTCGTGTTTATAGTTCGTTGTTTAGGATTTTGTGTTGTGTTGATCTTTAAATTATTTTATTTAATGATAGAGGATGCTTTTTGAATGGATTATCATGATATATAAAGGATATACAAGCTTATAATCAAGTGGAAACAACTCAAAAAGGCTTGAAATGGATCACAAAAGCACGATATGCAACTTGACACAAATTTGGACACCTAAAGTATGCAGGGAGAGTCAGGGAACATGGGAAGGTTTTTAGGCACTACAGCACTCCAAACAGTTCAGAAGGAACCAACACAAGGAAAAAAGATGATATGGATGCAATGCCTTGCCTAGAGCGGTGCTCAACCCAAGGCGCAGCCTTGATTAGAGCGGGGCTATAGCCAGGGCAGTGCCCTCTCCACTCCCGAGCTCAATAACTAAACATTTCCAGTCTGGTTTCACTTTTCTACTATTACTATATCATGGCCACATTTTTTTACATACTTTTGGAGACCTTGGAGCATTGGAGGCTACCACAACTTCTTTTTAGGTTTTATCATTCTTAAATTTAGTGTCTTTATGGTTTGTATTATCTATCCAATGGATTAGATGATGAATATTTTCATTAAAGGCTAAAACTCCTTTTCCTGGGTTAAGGATAAGATCATGACTACTTTTGTTTCAAATTAATTTTATTTAATTGCTTATCATTATGATTTTTTGTTTATTCTTGATTTAATTATTTTGAGGATTGATCACCCTTAGAATACATGCGTTGTCGACCTTGTGATATCAGGGGAGGGAATAGGGAGATAGAACAGGAGAATAGAAGAAGTATGGTTCTTATTTCTTTATAAAATAAGGAATTCGAATTAGCATCTAGGACAGAAATATACTTAGAAGTCTTACTTGATTCACCCGTAGGATGATAGCTTGAATAACCTAATTAGATTATTACATCCCCGCTCAACGATGTAGTTGTAAGGTTCAACTTAGGTAATGGATTAGAGGTTGGGAAACCATGATCATGCAATTAAACCTACGAATCAACAACCAAGATAATCGATTTAAGGAATGAAGTTCAATAACATAGTATGATTGTTCGTAAGCCTTAACCCTAATCTTCTATCCACTGATTGTCCTTAGTCATTACTTTTCGCGTTAGTTTAGTTTTTTTTTGAAGTTTTAATTCTGAAACCTTCTTGTTTACTTTTTCTCAATCGTTAAACTAGAATTAGATAGTTGTTAAACACAAGTCCCTGTGGGATTGATATTCAGCTTTCTTAAAGGCCACTTTACTCCTTGGTAGACCACGTATACTAGCATGTGCGCTTGGGTGCTGTCAAGTTTTTAGCGTCATTGTCGGGGACATATAGATTGGTAACTATCTTATTTTTAGTTTAGCTATATTGAGTTGTAAATAGTTTAGTTTTTAAGGGTTTTTTTAGTATCTTTTATTTCTCTTTTTATCACACTTCTTGACATGGCAGCCTGGGATAGATGGTTTACACGTGATGATGATTTTATATAGTGTATAGTTTTTAGCAATAGTGTTCATTCTGAAGATATGTATGATGTCAACCCGATTTTATATAGTCTATAGTTTTTGGCAATAGTGGTCATTCTGAAGATATGTGTGTTGTCAACCTTGATTTAGTAATGTTTGTGGGCTATGATCAAAGACAATACTATGTGAACGTCTATAATCAGTAATAACAGTTTCAGCAGCCGCAGGTTCAGAATTACCATCCCCATTTCAAACAAGCATTTTGGATGAGATGTTGAAATAAATTTTAGCTAATCATGCATAGTTGTCAGCAGATATAAAGATTTATGGGGAACATTTTAAGCACCAGCAAATTGTCATGAAAACTTGGTGATATGGATAGGTGCAACAGGCACATAATACCCAACCTCATGGTGATTTATCAAGTGACAATGAACGAGTAATTGCAATTATTTTGAGGAATGGTATAGAGTTCAATGAAGAACCTCAAAACACAATTAAAGAGGTAGATGTAGAGTTGACTTCCTAACCTATTAAAGACAAAGTTGTTGACGATTCGAGAAAGTCTGAGTACTCAAAAACTAAAATTATTGAACAGCTTAAGTAGATACCACTACAACCATATGAATTGCAACCATTCAGTTTTCATCTTTCTTTTGAGACTAAAATTGAGAAGGTGAATATGAGTGAGGGTGTTAAGGAAAGTGTAAATTTTGAAGTAAGATTGGTTGGGCTTCATTCAAAGCACTTTTCTACATTATGATTAGATGATATCTTATCTAATGAATTATTTAAAATAGCGGAAGAGCGTGAAGATGAGGAACAAAAATCCTATATTCTATATTTTACACCTGACAAGCAATATAAAAACATACCTCACTTCAAGGTCGAGTGGTTTACCACGCATATTACATTACTCGATTCCTTAATGTTTATACCACCTCCCTATGATCGAGCCAAAAAGATGGATGTGGTGTTTGGGGTAAAATTTATATCCTCAAAGTGGAGAAAAAAGTTTATTAGGTTGTGCCATGACACTAAATTAGGCACTTCTTGGGAGGCAACCCAAGCTGAGGTATGTTTTCTTTTTAGTTTTTACTTTTTTTTACTTCACGTAGTTTTTGTTTTTATTGATTCACAAGTTGATGGGAAGTCTGAGTACCAAAAACTTGAGCTAAAAAGCATGGAAAAAACTGAGTGTGGGGTCCCATGGACATCCTTTATGTGTAAAGATGCTTCTAGCTAGGCCTAGAGGCCTCAGAGAGTATTTCTATCTATTACTTTAAAAGTTCACTTTGGGGACCAAGTAGATTTTTAAATGTGGGGTGGGGAAATTCCCAATTTTTGGCTCAATTTTGAAATAAGTTTAGTATAGAAATAAGTGAGATATTTAAGTTGGTTATATTTTTGATTGCATAGTGTAAGTGTTTTGTTTGGTAAAAGCATGTTGATTAAGGGAATTTCTACATTTGAGACTCTTAGGCTCATGATTAGGACTCTTGTACTTGTTGGCTTAAAATTTGAATTCATTCTATTGTTTGGTTCGGAGTCTATCAAGATCCTATGTGAGTTGAGGATATGCCATGTGTGATTTGAGTTTTTCTTATATTCCTTGTTGCATGTTATGTCTAGAACTTGCCTGGTGTGTGTGTAAAGTGAAATAAAGAGTGTGGGTTTAGGAGATGATTTAGCCATTTTTTTGATAGCCTTGTTTGATACATTCTATTTGTCCTACCCTTTGTGCATTATCCTAGTTAACCCCCATTGAGCCTTTAGCCTTTTATTTGGTAGCCTTATATGTAGACTAATCCCCTTCTTTGTTAGACCATAATTTTATCCAAAAATCTCCTAAGTGCTTTAATGAAAAAATTGATTTAGTAAGGATTTTGAGAAATTGAAGATGAAAAAGGTGAAATTGATGCCCCAAGGTAATAATTACTGTTGTTTATATTTGATTTTTGGTGTTTGGGAGTGATATAAATGGTGTTATAAATATTCCCATGGTTGTAGAAAATGAGAAAAATTAAATCTTGAAGGAATAAACTGTATGCCCACCAATTATTTGTGAAAATGCTTAAAGGAGATGGGGAAAAAATAAAGGTGATGGGTGGATGAAAGTGTGTAATTTGGTTTTTGGAGATTGGTTTGAAAAGTATAATGTAGTGTATTAAAGCGCTTAAAGAGGTTAGTCACTATTCACAAATAATTCCTACCTGTCCCCTAGCCTAGATTAGAGCCTGAATAAGAATTATTTGATCCTATACTTGACATTCTAATATTAGTGGAGCACTACACTAAGGACAAGCCTATGGTTTATTGTGTGTAACATGTGAATTCCTTGTGAGAGTGAGTGTAATTTTGTTCTTGTACCCATCTTGTTATGAACTGCATTATTGTGAGTGTTTATGGGTAACTCTCTTATTGTGATGGCACATGTTTGATGAATGTGGGTGATTTGTATGATGTCTTATATTGAACAATATACATGATTTTTCCATGTTTTGAGTCAATTCTTGAGTCAAGGACATTTGGGAGTAGGATTCTTGAGCTTTCAATTGTGTATAACATGCTTAGTGTTGTAAACTTGAATTCCATGCAGTCATTGTAGTACTATCTTGATTTCTTGAATATAGTAGAAGTGTGGAGTCTCTTCACCTAATGATGCTTATAGTTAACAATTGTTCAAGGACAAACAAGGATTTAAGTGTGGGGTGGTCATGTTTGGTGTACTTATGCATTCTAGTGTCACAATTCTAGTCTTTTTAGCCTTATTTTGAGGATGATTTATGTCCTTACTGAGATGATAATGATATCAATAAGCATATAAGTGTCCATCTATGTGTTTAGAATGTTTAATGATGTTTTCAAACAAGTTTTGATTCAAATTGATCATTTAGAGGCCAATCAAGAAAACAAGTGTGACTAGCTTGAGCTAGGTGTTTGTCTAGTCTATCGTGTTGGGTTATAATGTGTTTAATGAGTTCTTGAGGTTTTTATTCTGTATTTATATGTGAATCAACTTTATTGTAATGTTCAATGTTCAATTGGATCAAAACAAGAGTCAAAACAATGAGCTAAAGATCAAAGTGAATGAAACCTGGTCTTAGCTCGTCTTTCTAGTTCTTTGTGTCGGATATTGTCTTGTTTTGAGCATTAAATTGTTGTGTTTAATGATATAGGAGTCTTTGTGCATGGATTATGATGATATATGAAGGATATAAAAGCTTCAAATCAAGTGTAAACAACTCAAAAAGTCTTGGAATGGATCACGGAAGGACAATATGCAACTTGACGCAAATTTGGACACCGAAAATGTCCAGGGAGAGTGAGGGTGCGTGGGGAGGTTTTTAGGTGCATGAAGCACTCCAAACGGTTAAGAAGGCACCAAAATAGTGAACCAAGCCAATATGGAGGCGGGGCCTTTCCTGGAGCGGCGGTCAACCCAGGACGCTTTCTTTCCTAGATTAGGGCTATAGCCAGGGCGGCGCCCTCTCCACTCCCGTGCTCAATAACTGAATGTTTCCAACTCCTACATGGCCGGTTTAACTTTTTTAGTATAAATACGTCATGGTCACATTTTTTTACATACTTTTGGATTTCTTGGAGCATTGGAGGATACCACAACTTCTTTTTAGGTTTTATCATTCTTTAATTTAGTTTCTTTATGGTTTGTATCATCTATCCAAGGGATTGGATGATGAATATTTCCATTAAAGGCTAAAACTCCTTTTCCGGGGTTAAGGCCAAGATCATTACTATTTTTTCTTTGAATTAATTTTTTTTAATTGCTTATCATTATGGTTGTTTGTTTATTCTTGATTTAATTATTTTTACGATTGATCACCCTTACAATACATGTATTGTCGATTTTGTAATCTTGGGAGAGGAAATAGGGAGATAGAATGTAGGAATAGACAATGTATGGTTCTTATTTCTTCTTAAAATAAGGAATTAGAATTAGCATCTAGGACCGGGATGTACTTAGAAGCCTTACTTGATTCATCCGTAGGATGATAGCTTAAATAACCTAATTGGATTATTACATCCCCGCTCAATGATGTAGTTGTAAGGTTCAACTTAGGTAATGGATTAGAGGTTGGGAAAACATGATCATGCAATTAACCCTATGAATCTACAACCAAGATAAGCGATTTAACGAATAAAGTTCAATAACGTAGTATGATTGTTCGTAAGACTTAATCCTGGGCTTCTATCCATTGATTGTCCTAAGTCATTACTTTTTCGTATTAGTTTAGTTTCTTTTGAATTTTTAATTCTAAAACATTCTTGTTTACTTTTTCTCAATTGTTAAACTAGAATTAGATAGTTGTTTAACACAAGTCCTTGTGGGATAGATATTCGTCTTTCTTGAAGGACACTTTACTACTTGGTAGACCACGTACATTTGCGCGTGCGCTTGGGCACTGTCACCTTCCTATGCTGCATCAAATGCAACCAAATACTAGTCGGGATGCATCACAATCAACCACAAACCCCTCATTACCTTGAGTCGGTGTCAGTACCAGATTCGAAGTTAGCGTATCCTTCAGCTTCATAAAACTCCCTTGACAAGCATTTGACTAAGAAAACTTTACCTTCTTCTGAGTCAACTTAGTCAATGGGGCAGCTATTGTCGAGAAACTTTCCACGAACTGCCTATAATACCCAGCCAAACTTAAGAAGCTCTGAGTGTTAGTTGAATTTATAGGTCTAGGCCATCTTTTAACCACTACCACCTTTTGTGGATCCACCATGATCCCCTCACTAGAAATAATATGACCAAGAAAAGTTACATCGTTCAACCAAAACTCATACTTGGAGAATTTGGCATAAAACTATTGCTCCTTTAAGGCCTGCAACACCATACGGAGGTGATTGGTATGATACACCTTGCTCTTTGAATAACCAGGATTTCATCGATGGACACAATGACAAAACGATCCAAAAACTGTCTGAAAACCCTGTTCATCAAATCCATAAATATCGATAGGGCATTAGTCAAACCGAATGACATAACCAAGAACTCAAAGTGCCCAAACCGAGTACGAAAATCTATCTTAAGTATATCCACCTTTCTAATCCTAAGCTGATGATACCTAGACCGAAGAACTGTCTTAGAAAAGAATTTGGCACTTTGCTACTGATCAAACAAGTTATCTATACTTGGAAGACGATACTTGTTCTTAACCGCCACCTTATTCAACTGTCGATAGTCAATGCACATCCAAAGAAAACCATCCTTATTATGCAAGAATAATATCGGTGCACCCCAAGGGGACATACTAGGATGGATGAAACCCTTATCCAAGAGATCCTTAAGTTACTCCTTAATTTTTCTCAACTCAGCCGGAGACATTCTATAAGGAGGAATAGATATTGGACGAGTGTCCAAAACCAAATTAACACCAAACTCAATCTCCCAATCCGGAGGAACACTAGGAAGATCATCCGGAAAGACCTGAGGAAACTCATTTATCACCAAAACAGAATGTAAAGAAGGACCTTCTGAGTTAGAAACTTTAACCCAAACCAAATGATAGAGACACCCTTTAGAGATTAACCTCTAAGATCTAAGATAAGAAATAAACGTCCCCCTAGGAGCTAGGGAACCACCCTCCCGCTGAATAACGGGTTCACCTGGGAACCTAAAGACAACCTTATGGGTCCGACAATCTAAGGATGCATAACAAGAGTTTAACCAATCCATCCCCAGAATAATATCAAAATCCATCATATCAAGTTTAAACAAATCCACCAAAGTCTGCCTACTACAACTAGATACCGCACACCCCCTATAGACTTTTTTAGCAACCACTGAGTCACCCAACGGGGTAGAAATAGAAAAGGGATCCAAAATAACCTCGGGATAAAAACCAAAATATAAATGCACAAATAGGGTCACATAAGAGAGAGTGGACCCCGGGTCAAGAAAATAATACACGTCATAAAAAAAAGAGTTTTAACATACCAGTACGACATCAGGTGATCCCTCAAATTTTTACGCAGTAGCAAGAGCATATAACATATTCCGACTTGAGCCGGTACCTGAAGCAAAAAATAATGCAGAAGCAGTACTCTTTGGTGCAAGAGCAGAAGATAAAGCAATCGGAGACTTATTCGCATTTGAAGTACCCTTAACGACGAGAAAATTTTTTAGCATATGGCCTGGCTAACCATATTTAAAATACTTGTCCATTCCCTCATTACAGAAACCACTATGCAAACTACCATCAAACCAGCAAAGAGGACATGATGGGGCCGATTGTCCATCCTGTGCATAAAAATTATCACCACTATGCTAATGCCTATCACCCGACTACTTTGAGTAAGGAGCACTAGCTGTAGAGAAGGAACCAGAACTCTCCTACTTCTTGTTTGGCGACTTACCACCATCCCGACCACCTTGTTGTTGAGCATCACCTTTTTTCAAAGATCTAAACTTCTTACCCTACCTTTCCTTAAACTCATCCTATTTTCTCTTTTCCTCCTTCACCTGCTGCATATGAACCACCAACCTAGAAATATCCATATCCTTAATTAGCAATTTAGTCTTGCTTTCAAGAATCAAATCCCAAAACAGTCTAGAAATGAACTTTTGTCATCCTTGCCTTCATATCAGACACCAATTTTGGAGCTTACCTTGACAGCTGATGAAATTTAACTACATATTCATTGACAGATATTTTCCCTTGCCTCAGATTAACAAATTCCTCCATCTTTGCTTCCCTCAACTCTAAGGAAAGAAGTGATCTAGAAAAGCATTAGAAAACTTCTCCCACAAAGTCGACTTCTCAAAATCACCTCTCACCCTATCCTACTCCTCACACCATTGGTGTGCCACCTCCTTAAGCTGGTAAGCAGAAAAACTCACCCCTTCCACATTTGTAGCCTGTATCACCCTACAGATTTTCTCCATTTCATCCCAAAAAACCCTGAGGATCCACCTCCACTTTCATACCATTAAAAGTAGGAGGATTGATCTTCTTAAACTAGCCAACCCTTGTGGCCTCAGCAGATGAAACACCTGATGCACCCTGCTCAGTCTGAGAAACAAACAGTTAAGTTATAACATGAATCGATTGGCAAAATTTTTGCATTAGTCTACTCACCTAGAAGAGGACTAGTAGCAACCAGTGGAGCTCCAGAAATATCGGGGACTAAA
>NC_061117.1:112013659-112070406 GCF_002878395.1 Capsicum annuum
ACTAAAACCCTAGACTGGGTATGTATCCCCTGAGTAGATTTTGCCCCAACAATATTATCCCCAGTTGGGACAGAAGAGTTACCTAAGTCTCAGATCATCAAGGTATGATCTGAAAAGCAAACAAACCAGGATTAAAGAAGATTCCTAGAGTTAGATTCCAAGCTTGAAAATAGAATACCAAGAAAGGAAAACATTTCCTAAATGCCTTGTGACCTCTCTTTTATGAGTGTGGTGCACTACACAACCATAAAAGAGACTCTCCTGAACATGGCTTTGTGGACGCCCAATTGACCAAGAACCTAACTGCTCTGATACCAACTTGATATCACATAAATTAGGGCCTTATCGTAATTGGAATCTCAAGTCCAACCAGAACTGGAGACTACCCCTGCTACCCAACATATCCTCCAAATGTGCATACCCTAAGTAGAATGAATTCTAAACGTATAAGAATATAGCATTTATTTTGATTCCAGACTTTGGGATAGATCTATAACCGTTACCAACCCAAAAAAGTCCAACCATCCATTACCAACCAACAACCATAACCAAACCAATAAAAAAAATCCAAGTTCCTGTCCATAACATAACATAAAAGGATAGAACAATCATAAATTCATCCTAATGATATCAGCCCCAATACTAATGCCAATAGTAAGTCTTACACCAATATCGACACCGCCCATTCCAAACCATAGTAATCACACAAAGCCTCTAACCAAAATAAAAAAAATTGGTTGGGACATGCCCCCAACTATATTCAAAACCAATATCCATAAAATAACCAAAGTATGTAAAGACATCCATGATATGAAATGGAGCCTTTCAAAGTATGGAAGCTCACCACTTAAATCCAATAGGTGATCCAAAATCTAATCACTAAGAAGGAGGAGTAGAATGGTCAGTTCCTACATCACGTGAGGATAAAGCCACCCAAAGATGGGTTAGCAGGTGAACGATAAAATGAACTCAGGATAAGGATAAAATAATGCCATACAGCAAAACCAAGTAAACCATGATTATGCATAAAAATCATAGATATATATATAACTATGACAGGAAAGAGAATCGAGTTTAGCATGCCTTTAAAACCATTAACCATAGTATGTGTAGCATAACCATCCTAGAACCACCCACGGTCTATATGGGTCCAATGTAAACCCCTGAACGGGCCCTGATATATATAGTTATATGAACTGAAGATACCATAAGAGTAGGGGATTCCCAAGTACCCTTCGCTCTCCATGATACATATGTACAATGTACTTAAATGATTCTTATGTACCTCATTGTATCATATATGGTCACCATGACCAACCATCATATCGAAAAACATGAGTTTTTAATGTCCATCCATTTGGACTGGCACCTTCATGGTTAGCTATCACACCCCACCATTATTGTTCAATTAAAACTATTACCTTTTAACCAAACCATTATTCCATTAATATTAACCAAGGTTATGAGTATTGATATCGTCATATCGACAATAGCTTGCAAGTAATGTCCTTAGCCAACCTTTTTATGTAAAGGGATTCCCATGTACCCATAGATTACATTATCAAGTTAACTTGAGGGAATCCCATGTACCCTAAAAGTGTTACATTATTAAGTTTACTCGGGGGAATCCCATGTACCCCACAAGTTGTTTACTTACATGTTTACTTGGGGGATTTTCTTGTACTCTAGAAGGAAGTTTAACTGATGATAACCATGACCACCAAACCTTACAATTTAACTATTCCAAACCATTTAAACCATTTATGTCATTTAGGGTTCCATTACCAAACCATACCATGCAATAGTTCCATTAAAAGTCCAATAATATAGTAAAAGCATTATCATAGGCATTTTATCAAACATGTTGGGGGCATAGTATTTCTAAAATCAAATCTAATTACCAATTAATCATTCCCATGAAACTAATTGTCCAAACCACCATTAAAGCATGTAAAACATAATTAAAACATAGGAAAACCATAACCAAGCATTTAATACAAAAATCTCAACATATGCTTGAAACCTAAAACCATATGACAATCACACCATAAAAACATTGTATAAAATATGCCTTTAGTTAGAACTAACAATGAGGGAGGAGTACATGACATAGATTATGAATACGATGGAGAGAAACCACCCCTACAAGATTTTATTGATGAAACCCTAGTTTTTCTTTACTCAAGAGACTTAGAGTGAATTAGAGAGGGTTTCTAAGTGTTTTATGTTAGAATAATAGGGTAAATAATGTCCAAATAGTGATATAAGTCATGAGGCCTTAAGTGGTTAAGTGGGGAAATGTCCAGTTTACCCCCAACTTAAACTGCTTAAAATTCCCGTTAGATGGTACGACTCTTCCAAACCAGTCTACCTTCTAATATAAGAGGTACCCAGCACTTGTACCCTAGGGCCTCACCCTGGGACCCAAAACTATCCACTATATGACTTACCTAAACCAAGTTGTACACAGTCATACAACCATTACCCTCAAACCATATCCCTAGTAGGATAGAACAAAAGAAAGTTTGAACATTATCTATTATATGAGTCAATGGTATGACTCATACCCTATCTTATAGCTCATGGTGAGCCACTCATACTCAAATACTAGTTACTAAGTCTCAGATTAAGTGAACGAAAAACCCAAACCATATGACCCATCACCAACTATATGACTCGCACCCACCAAGTCGTACCCATTCTAGAAACTAATTCAACCCACCAACCAACACTAGTTAGCATACGACCAAGAGCATACCAACTATACCCCATCATATGATACGTTCCCCCAAATTGTATGATGTCTAGAAACCAAAAATCTAGGAACTTTTGTAAGGGTCCAAACCCAGTGTTTTTCATATGGCCCCATCCATAGCCAAACTAGTATGACGCCCAAGTATTTCTATCTTGAATACGCCTTGGACTCTACATAGGGTCTTATAATGAATCGTAGGGTGTTAGTCATAGTGTTACTATAAATAGGGTCCCTCATCTACTATCCAGACTATAACTCATGGTGATGAGCTATAGGGAGTCCTTACGAGTCGTATATTATCCCATAATCACTGGCACTAATTTTTTAGCTTTTAATTAAGGGCACTTTGTACATTTCCCTCTTTACCCACTTAATACTCATGACCATAAAACACCATTGGTATATTATTGTTAATACTCTAGCACTCAAATAACTCTCTCAAACTCTCTAAATTCTCTTAAGCCAGATACTTAGGGTTTCCAAGAAGTTCATTATCTAAGGGATTAAGGGTTGATTTTCCTTTATAAATCTTAGTGTTTTGGACATGTTACTCTTTCCCAACTTTTACCTTATCAAAGAATGTGTTAAATAGTTCTCCGTGTGGTTTTTACATTAGTTTTTGAACATAGGTTTGGAGTTTTGAATGATTGTTGTTTATGTGTTGTTTCATGTTTACATTGCATTGTTTATATCTTAAATGGTGGTTTTAAAATCAATTTGATCAATGGGTATGGTGAATAGACTAGGGGATTGTTATTTTCCCCAAGTTTTGTGAATATTGACAATTGAATTGGTAACAACCCCGACCCAACTTTGTGAAAGCAGTTTGAGTATGAGTAAAAATTGCATTGAACTATTTTTGGAATAATTACATGATATAAAGAGGCTATTGAAACATTATGGTTTGATTTAATGAACAAAAGAAGTCGGTTTTCCTAATCTTGTATTAATAAACAAAGGGAGTTCTTTTCCCAAGTTAATGGAATTAAGACGGCATGTTGATGTTACCTTACAAGTGTAGTTAGTATGACAATACCAACAGTGTATGCCTAAATGTGTATTAGGGGTCAATGAACGAGAATGTGTGATAAATATTTTAATGGGCTTAAAAAAGGGTTGTCTAGTTAGGCCTTAAAAGTAGCGGTCTTAATGGATTAATACTGAAAACCATATTTTTTGGCACGAGGGACTAAACAGCCTATGGTTGAGTACCCTTACTTATGACTGGGTAATTTTAGTCCACCTTATTATATGATTGGGAGGTTTGAGTCCCCTATAGTACACTATATTATTGGGTGCTTAAGTCACCTTAGTATATGGTTTGGAGATTCGAGTCCCCCGTGTATATATATATATAATTATTCTCCAGTTCGTGTGGCTACATACACTAGGGCCCAACCAACGGGTGAGAAATGAGGCCTATATACCTCGTGGGTACTGATATATGGTGGTTAAGCTATATAATTCAGGCTAAAGTTTTGAATTGCATGTTAAGTATTGTTCCCTATACCAATATTTTATATAAGTATATATGTATGCACACATATATGTCAACATGTACATTGAGTTGAGCAAAATTTTGAATTGTCATTACTTTATCCTTATCCCAGAGTTACATACTAGTGCTCAACCCACTAACCATCTCTGGAGTTGTTTCCCCACATGATGCAGGCACAGGAGATATTTCTACTTTTTCTTCATAGTGTTAGGTAGATCGGCTTGCTTCATCAGTCATATGTGGTGAAGTGGTGAGCTTTCATCTTCGAAATACTTGATCATAACATCATTCTCCTTCCATAAACTAGAATAAAAAAGTTCATATTAATATTTTTATTTTCATTGTCATTGTCAGGGTCAGGGGCATGTCCCAACTTTGATTGTTTATAGTTTAGTAGAGGCTTTGTGGATATTACTATGGACTTAGGTATTGGTTATTTGTTATCGGTTATTGGTTGTCGATTATTGACTAACCTTAAATATCTTTTAAGTTTTTAAGCATGTCGGCTTGTTCTATGTTTGGGATTTAGCCGTTGCTAGTGTTATATCCTAGTTTACTAGGCAAAGCGGGTGGTCTCCGATCCTCAGTGAGGACTTGAGATACCCATCACAGCCAGGCCCTGGTTTGATTCATGACAAAACATCATAGCACCTATAGTTATGGTGAATCTAGATAGTTATTATGCTATTCTTTTTCTTTTTGGTGGAAGTGGAAGTGGAATTTGGATACCTCAGCAATGACCTAATGTTGTTATTTAATTATTATTTTTCTTAGGTTTTAGGCTTGCACCTAATATGGCCCTTCTAATTTTCCATTTGTTTTTAGTTTCTTATTTATTCAATAAATTTTGATGAACCTATTACATATATATGATTTTATACTTATAGTTTTTAATAAAAAATAGTATTTTATATATATTGGTTCGCTTAGTTTATCTCTTTGATTTTTCAAACAAAATGTTGTCAACTTTTAAAAATGTAAAATCAAACAAATTAAAATGATTTATTTAATCAGTTCAACTTGATTTGGATCAATTTTCCCCGAACCATGAACACCCCTAATCAAAACACCTTGATATATTTTATGTTCTCTTATTATTATTTTTTTGTATCTTAATTATTCCATTTACTTTGCATATGCCTTGTATTTCTTGTTGTTACTTTGTTACTATCGTTGTTTATATTTTCTTGATATAGTGGTTGTGGGTATTGATGGTAGGATAGGGTCATATTCAAGGGGGTTGGGGTGAGAGGCTATTTTAGGGGTTAGGGAAGAGTGAAGGGCGGGTGTGGAAGTGGGGGCAAGGTCTAGCGTTAGGGGCGGTAGAGAAAGATATGATGCTAGAGTTGATAGGCTAAGGGTTGGGTCTTGGAATATAGGGACTCTCTAGGGTAAGTCCATAGAGCTTGTGAATATTCTTAGAAAGAGGAGGATTAATATTACGTGTGTCTAGGAGATCAAGTGGGTAGGATCTAAGGCTAGGGATGTGGATGGTTACAAGTTTTAGTACTCTGGAAACAAGAGGCATGGGAATGGAGTAGGCATCTTAGTAGATGAAGACCTTAAAGGGAAAGTAGTAGAGGTTAAGATGATCGGCGATAGGTTTATGACTATTAAGTTAGTCATTGGGGGTTAACCCTGAACGTATGTAGTGTTTATATGCCACAGGTGGGCTTGGATGGGGAGGAAAAGATATAGTTATGGGAGGATTTGGATGAGGTAGTGAGAGGCGTGCCTAGCTCTAAGAAGATTATTGTAGCAAGAAATTTCAATGGGCACATCAGGGCGTTACCGGGAGGCTTTGGCGATGTGCATGGTGGTTTTGGTTTTGAGGAGAAAAATGAAGATAGAGATGCTCTATTAGATTTTGTGAGGTCCTTTGGGTTGGTGGTGGTGAATTCAAGTAAAGAAGGACGATCACCTGATCACCTTCCAAAGTGTGATATCCAAGACCCAAATTGACTTTTTTCTTCTTAGGAAAGGGGATAGTGTGTTATGTAAGGACTATAAGGTCATTCTGAGTGAGAATATTTTGACCCATCATAGGCTCTTGGTGATGGACTTGGGTACAAAGAAGGATAAAAAGAGAAGGGGTAAGAAGGGTTGACCTAGAATTAAATAAGGTGGCTTGACGCCGGTGAATGCCCTAGAGATAAGGAAGAAGGTGGAGGGAATAGGGGTGTGAAAGTGTAGGGGGTGTGGATGATATGTAGGATAGGGTGTCTAGGTGCATCAAGGAGATTGCTAGTAAGGTCTTGGGTGTTTTTAGGGGCTAGGCAGTCATCATTGGGGGGATTGGTGGTGGAATGAAGAAGTTAAGAAGAAAGTGGAGACTAAGAAGGAGGTGTATGCTAAGTTGGTTGAGAGTAAGGATGAAGAGGAGAAACGGGTCAATAGGGAGGAGTAAAAGTTAGCTAGGAAAGAGGCTAACTTAGCAATTATGGTTGCTAAGACGACTGTGTTTGAGATCTTGTATGCGGGGTTAGGGGAGAAAAGAGGGGAAACGAGGTTGTTTGCGCTTGCTAAGGCTAGAGAGAGGATGGTTTATAACCTAGACCAGGTGTAGTTCTTTAAGGAAGAGGATGGTAGAGTGTTGGTAGAGGACGGTCACACTAAGAAAAGATGGCAGTCGTATTTTTAGAGGCTCTTAAATGATGATGGGGATAGAGTTATTGTGTTAGGGGAGCTAGAGCACTCGGAGGAGTGTCGTGATTTTAGTTATTGAATATATTTTAAGATAGAGGAGGTCAGAGAGGTGGTTTGCAGGATGCGAAGGGGTAGGGCGATGGGGCCTGATGTGATTCCTGTGGATTTTTGGAAGTTTTCTAGCAAAGCTAGTTTAAGGTGGTTGACTGAATTATTTAACAACATTTTCAAGATAGCAAAAATGCTCGAGGCTTGGAGATGGATTACTATGATCCCTCTATATAAGAATAAGGGTGACATTTAGAGTTGCAATAACTATAGGGGTATTAAGTTATTGAGTCACACTATGAAGATTTGGGAGAGAGTGGTCGAGTTGAGGTTAAGGAGGACAGTGTCTATTTCAGATAAGCAGTTTGGATTTATGCCCGAGCGCTCAACAGCAGAGGCAATTCGCCTGGTGTAGAGGCAGGTGGAATAGTACAGGGAAGGAATAAGGATCTGCACATTGTGTTTATCGACTTGGAAAAGGCGTATGACAAAGTCCCTAGGGAGGTTCTTTAGAGATGCTTGGAGATGAATGGGGTTCCAGTGGCGTATATCAGAGAAATCAAGGGCATGTATGATAGAGCTAAGACCTAGGTAAGGATGGTGGGAGGAGATTTAGATAATTTTCCTATCTTGACAGGGTTGCATCAGGGATCTACTCTTAGCCTATTTTTGTTTGCTTTGGTGATAGACGTGTTGACGCGGAGAATTCAGGGAGAGGTGCCTTGGTGTATGCTTTTTACAGATGATGTAATTTTGACTGATGAGATACAGGGGTGTGAACGATAGATTAGAGGTGTGGAGATAGACCCTTGATTCTAAATAGTTTAGGTTGAGTAGGAGCAAGACAGAATATTTGTAATGCAAGTTTAATGACTTGAGGTAGGAGAACGAGGTGGTAGTAAGGTTGGACTCCCAGGTTGTGTGTAAGAGGGATAGTTTCAAGTATCTCGAGTCCATGATTTAGGGAAATGGTGAGATTGACGAGGATGTCTCCCACCGTATTAGGGTGGGATGGACGAATTGGAAGCTTTCCTTGGGGGTGTTGTGTGATTAGAAGGTGTCGCCCAAGCTTAAAGGAAAATTCTACAATGTGGCATTCCGTTCGGCCATGTTGTATGGAGAAAAGTGTTGGCCAGTCAAAAACTCCCACATTTAAAAATTAAATGTAGCAGAAATGCGAATGTTGCATTGGATGTGTGGGCTTACTAGGGGTGATAGAGTTCAGAATGAGACTATCTGAGAGAAGGTTGGAGTGGCTTCGGTGGAGGACAAGATACGGGAAGTCCAATTGAGATGGTTCAAACATTGATGAGAAAGGGCACGGATGCTCCAGTTCATAGGTGCAAGAGGCTAGCTTTGAATGGTTTCAGGTTGGGTAGGGGTAGGCTGAAGAAATACTGGAGAGAGGTGATTAGGTAGGACATGGAGAAGTTATAGCTTACTGAGGACATGACCCTAGATAGGATTATCTGGAGGACGCAAATTAGGATAGAAGGCTAGTGCCAGTTTGGATCGTTAGTGCAGGGTATTACTTGGTGGATGTATTATTCTTGTTATGCCATCTTGTTTAATGCTTTATTATGAATTTGTTTACTATTCTTTGTTTACTATTTCTTGTGGGTGTCGTATTTATTTTATGTCATCTTATTACATGCTTTATTACAGATTTGCTTATTATTCCTTGTCTTGAGCTGGGGGTCTATCGAAAATAGCCTTTCTACTTCCCCGAAGGTAGTGGTATGGACTGCGTACATCTTACCCTCCCCAGACCCCACTATGTGGGAAAACACTGGGTTTGTTGTTGTTGTTGTTGTTATATTTTTGTAATTCGTTGAATAAATAATAATCCCTCATCAATTATCACAGCCCGAGTTTTCACCTTGGACGAGAAACGATGCTTAGAGCTTTAAGTGGTCCCCAGCTAACCTTTAATACTGCCATTTTACTAAAGTCAATATTGTAAATATTATGTGGAATCATAATGATACTGAAATGGGCAACTTTAAAACCAACTTTATATCTTACTGAAATAAAAGACAGTTTAATATTCATCAAACAATTGTTAAATCAACTATGTTTGAAATCCTCTACTAACTAAATGAGTTGTTGGGAAAAGATCCCCTGCTAACTCTCAAACAAAGCGAAACTAAAGCTGAAACCGAAACAAATTTAGGCCTGAGCATAAATGAAATAAAATATGTCTTTGAATGATGAGGAATCACCAAAGTTGTTGCTGATTCTGGTTCTGAAGTGTATCTAACTACGTAAGAGGGACCAAGCACCAAAACCTATATTATAAAACAATATAGCACAAAGAATTATGCTTGGTATATTGAATGTACTAAGCATGAGAGATATACTATGCTAGAAATTTACTGAACATGCTTTCTAACTAATGTATGTGAAATAGATAAAACTAAATCAGTAACTGAATTGTAGTACAATGACCCAAACACATAAGCACAATAAAGTGTGAAGTATAACTTTAAAATCATGAAGTAACTCGTTTTAACTGAAACTGAGGGTCATGTATGAACCATGCTAAAATCATCTCTGTGGGAGGTTCAAGTAACCAACATAAACTATGTAAGGTAACATAGAGTACAATGTACAACCCTAATGGGCAGGTTCCCTATACCCAACTAAAGGTGTAGAAGCTTTCTAGTGAGGATCCACTAATTGAGCACATTAGGGTTAAAGGTGTCACTTACAACTGGCAAAGATCCTTAACCTATAATGGAAGCATAGTTCACATACCCCTCAGTGCTAAATACTACTCCCAAAACCATGTAATATTACCTCATAAATATAAAAGGGATGTCTACAAATAAAGCATAAACTAGTTGGATTACTATTTTTACTTATATTCTGAAATTCTGAACTAGTCATGCTAAATTTACACTAATTTGTGAATATAAGATCAATTTATGCTAGCTTGTTCTAAATCATACCCAACTTAATGCATTTACCATCAATCATCAACTATACCACTTTATATGCATTTACCACTAGTGGCCTATAATCGGTATCCCTATTATCAATAACATATCCAAATTTATGTAGGTATATATAAGCATATAATTTTCATACATAGGTCTAGCCGGACTCGAACCGATAGATGTACACATAGGCGCATCAATATAATCACCCTCCGGCTTTGTCAGGTATATCATTATAACCATCCTCCAGACTTTTCGAGTATCAATTTATCATCAAAATATCCTCTGGCCTTGCTGGGTATTAATATATCAATATAATATCTTCCATCCTTGTCGAGTATCATCATATCATCATAATATCCTTCGGCATTACCCGGTATCAATATTTCATCAGAATATTCTTCATCCTTGCTGGGTCTCATCATAATATCATAATATCTTTTGTCTTTGTTGAGTATCAATATCATCATCACTATATCCTTCGGCCTTGCTAGGTACCATCATAATATCATAATATCCTCCGACTTTGACGAATATTAATATGTATATATATAATCATAATCAGAGGCAAAATCAATAACATAAGCAATCATATGATAATTATCATGATTTCAAGCATAATTAGTAACATAAGTTTCCATCTAATCAATAAACATGACTTCTATCATAATTCATCGCACGATTACTAATATCATCATAAGGAATGTTTTCAAGCATGATTTCTAGCATAATTTCTTAGCATAGTCATAATAATAAGCAATACCATGAGAAATGACACTTTAATAGCATATTCAATGGCCGATCATTAGCAAGAAGATAGTTTATCAATAACTTGAGCAATAGCTAATCCATGGTATAATCCATACCTTATTCATAGCATAATCAATAACATAATTTATGGCTTA
Source organism: Capsicum annuum (assembly GCF_002878395.1). Lineage (NCBI taxonomy): Eukaryota > Viridiplantae > Streptophyta > Magnoliopsida > Solanales > Solanaceae > Capsicum > Capsicum annuum. The sequence continues at coordinate 112,024,451 of NC_061117.1, forward strand.
GGCAATATCGTAGTCAAGGGCTTATTCAATAGTATATTGGGAAGCCCAATCAATAGCCAAAAAATAGCATAATCAATGGCTCATCATGAGCTTAGCCATAACTCATACATATAGCGCAATCGATTAGGCCTTACTTCTAATGTCATTCATCATAATCAACAAGTACCAAGACTCCTCAATATTTCTAAAAAAAAGGCATTCTCTAAGCATTTAGCAACATATAAGGGTTTCAAGAGAACTATATCATGTCTTGACTTAAGGTGGTCAAAGGGGCCACTTTTAAATCCCTGTAGTATATTCTAAGTCAAACTCTACCCCAGACTAGGCTAAGGTATCTAAATCAACTATTAGATGTATATAAAGCCATATTTTTCCCTAAGGTAGAGATTCTACTCAAGCACTATAACTAAGTCCAATGGAACTAAGGCAAACTTTAATAGTATAAACAACTAAGGCAATCTCACCCTAACATTGAATGACAAATTCATTCTATCTAACTTGAGTAACCTAAAGCATTCTCATGTGAAACATAAGCCATTAAGTGCAATTCACTAAGGTTTAATGCAACAAATAAAGCACTCTAACTCTATGGTCTCAAACGACATAAATGATCCAACTAATCCCAAGTCTAGCATTTCTTCAATCCAACACCTAAAACCCATCCCAATCTAACAAGATATTACAAATACACCATGACATAGCTCAATCTAACAAGGGATAAACCTAGCCTACCTCGATGTTGAAGAAAGCTCAACAAACCACTAAACCTATGATTTTTCCTTTTGAGAAGCCTTCTGAATATGCCAAGCTTTCAAAATGACAGTATACATGTCAATATGAGAATAATGATACCCATATTGCACCATTGTGCAAAAATCGATGTTAATCAAGCTCCCAAGTCTCCCACAAATCCCAATTTTAAGATATCCCACACTTTAGGGTTTTTTATCTCAAGGTATGGATGAAAATAGGCTAATTCGTGGCATCCATTAAGGTGTGGTATCCATTCAAGAGGTATGATCGCAGAGGCACCAGCTATAAAATAAAACTTGAAAACTATCTAAGTTTCTGCCAAAGCCTCGTGATCCATTCAAAATCCGATATACATAAATAAACAATGCAACCACACTAAATTCGATATTCTAGATTCAATGGAAAATTTGAATTTTACATACGAGGTTGTTTTGATCAAATATAGGTCTAACGTCAAAATTTCCAATTTTCAACTTTCTGACCAATAGGTTGAAATGAGCCTGGGTGCCACAAGCCCTAAACCAATAGTCTGCATAGCCTAAATTTGATATTTCAGAGCTGCTGGCGTAGTTAGAATTTGCATTTGAGGTAATTTTATTGAAGTTTTTGCTTGGTGACCATTTGGAACCAGTAAAGACTTCTAAATAGGGAATTGTCTCTAAGAAATAAATGAACTGTCCGATAATCGAACTATCAATCCTAACAAGTCATAAATAACTTGGAGAAGCTTTAGAAAAGCTTTAGTGGTAGAAATAAGTAGAAATATTGAAAATTACCTGAATGTTCATTATAATATCCACTACTAAAGGAAATTTTATCCCTAAAAGTTAAAGATTAGGATGTATCTGAAGTCTCTAACAGGTGAGGATATTGGGCCCGCATCTCATTCTCGATCTTCCAAGTGGCCTCCTCTACTAGGAGTTGAATCCAATGAACCTTTACTATAGAAATATCTCTAGAATACAATCGCCTCACATCACTAGCCAAAATAAGCACTAATCTAAGGTGATTTTATACACTTTGATGTCATTATTCTAGCTTATTTTACCTTGTTTTGAGAGCAATTCGAGTGCTTAACAAGTTCATATTGATATAAATAAGTGTTTAAGTGTCCAAGTAAGTGATTACAATGTTTAAAGTATTTTTCAAACAATTTTGTATTTAATTGAATAATTTAGAGTTCAACCCGGAAAACTAATTTTACTCGCTTGAGCTAGTTGGGCATCTAGTTGGCTTTGTTGGATTCTAATGTATTTAATTTATTTTAAATAATTTTAATGGTTTAATTATGAGTGGAATAACTTATTTGTACTGTGCAAAGTTTAATTTGATTAATTCAAGAGTCGAAATAATAAGTGGAAGATCATTGCAAATTTGCTTTATCTTAGCTCTTGTTTTAATTTGTTGTTGAGAATATTATGTTGTTTTAATCTTTAATATGTTGTGTGTGAGATTGTAGGAGGATTTGTGAGAAGAATACGGTGATATATTGATGATTTAAATATCAAAAATTCATTAAAAATACACTACAAAAGGTATGGGCAAAGGATAGAACGTTCTACACTTGACTAAAATTTTGGAAGCAAATTTCAGTAAGTCGATGCGAAGTCGACGTGTCGCAACAATGTTCCCAGTGTTTCCATGTCATCGATGCATTAACTAATGCATCGGATCATGATGTTCAAATGCAATTTCTTCTGACAACAAGTTGACTAAGTCCTATATTTAAACAAAGTTGCATAGCACACAATTTAAGAGATGGAGCAAATATTTTGTGGGTATCTTTGGGGTCACGTGCAATTCCCAAATTATACTAAGTTTAGGATAATACATATATATAGAGAGAGATAATGAGCTAGGACTATTAATAATGTCTGGTCAAATTTGGTCAATTCAGGAGTGGAGAATTTTGGACAAACACATGGACACGGTGAGACGAGACATGTACAGCTTAAGCGATGGAAAATTTGACTAAGGCTACTACACGGTTTTATTAGGTTTTAATTTTTTATTTAGTCTTTAATTTTTCATATCATGTATTCAATTAGTTGGATAGTGATTATGAATATTAGTAGCTAAAAACCCTCTTTTCGGGGCTAAAGCCAAAAACATGAGTACTATAGTTTTAGATTAATTTTGATTAATTTTGCTTGTCATATTTGACTGTTTGTTTATTCTTTTTTTAATCATTCTATGGGTTGATCACCCATCAAATACATATATTTTCGACCTTTTGATCTCGGGAGGGGGAATAGGGAGACAGAACATGTGAATAACTAAAGTTTTAGTTTTTATTCTTTAAAAACATAACGTCTAGGACAGGGATGTACTTAGATGCCTTACATGATTCAAACGTAAGATGATAGCTTTAATTAACTTAATTGGACTATTACATCCCCACTCAATGATGTAGTTGTAATATCCATATTAGGTAAAAGATTATAGGTTGGGAAACCATGATCATGTAACTAACCCTACGAATCAAGAACCAAGATAAGAAAATTAACTGATTAGTTTCAATAACATAGTATGATTGTTTGAAGTGATTTAACCCTGGGCTTTTCTCCATTAATTGTCCCAAGACATATTTTTACGGCATTATTAATTTTAGTTTATTTACTTATAATTCTAAAACTCTATTTGCTACTCTCCTCAATTGGTTAAACTAGAATTAGATAGTTAGTGAATGCAAATCCCTGAGAGATCGATACTTGGGATTCCTTGAAGCCACTTTACCACTTGATAAGACAACGTACAGTTGCATGTGCGGTTGGGCGCTATTAATTTTTTGGCACCATTGTCGGGGACTTTCATTTTGGAAATTGTTTATTTTAGTATTACTTTTAGATTTATTAGGTGTTTTTATACTTGGTCTTGTTTTTTTGATTTGCAGGAGACATGTTAAAAGGATAATAAGCCGGCAAGGGATCGGGAGTTGGTTGAACCAAACCCAAAACCCGAACAACTTTACCATCAACAAAGGAGAGAAGCAATCCTTCTTCCTTGTATTCCTTCAATCCCAAAAGGCCAAGAGATTCCTGTTCTAATGGCTGAACAACAAGCAGCCCGAAGAACAGTTAGGGAAGTGGCAGTCCCACTTCCTATAAACTTGACTTCCCCAATTTAAAGAATGACAGTTGAGGGGGATTTCAAGTTGTAACGCACTATGGTGCAGCATTTTATTAGTAGTAGATAGTTTGCAGGGCTTTCACATGAGGATCTACAAGTCCACTTGCAGAATTTCATTGAGCTTACAGATACATTCATTCCGACTTAGGTGAATACAGATTATGTGAGACTGATACTATTTCCCCATTCACTATTGGGTGAAGCAAAAATATGGTTAAATGTGGAGCCGGCCAATTCAATCACTTCATGGGATGGCTTAGCCAGAAAGTTCCTCATCAGATTCTTTCTATCTAGTAAGACTGTGAGACTTCATAGTGAGATAGTGAGCTTCAAACAGAGGCTGAATAAAAATCTTTATCATGCTTAAGAATGCTTCAAGGCTCTTCTTTGGTATTTTCCACGCCACCAAAAGTCCAATGAGGTACTTTCTCGTACTTTTGTAGAATCTTTTGATCAAAACATGTAGATTTTGCTAGATTCAGCTGCAGGTGGTCAAGTATAGGAGCTAACCTATGATGAGATGTACATATTGCTGAATTGAATAGAACAAGGAAATCCCGAGAGGCATTCAGATTCTAGAAGCTCAACGAAAAGAATTATGGGTGTATTAGAGGTGGACCAATTCACAGCCTTATTAGCACAGGTTTCTGCCTTATAAAATTTTATCAACATATCATTCAGCAGTATAAAATTGGGAGCAGCACAACCTGCATCCACAGTTAATGCAATCCAATAAGCTGCAGGTTGGTGTGAGGTATGTAGAAATAATGGTCATGAGGCAACCATGTGTGCTTCAAATTCAAAATCTGTGATGTATGTAGGGAATTCTCAAAGGCCAAATTATGGTAATCCCTACAACATGAAGTAGCAAAGTCAGCTACTAAATCCATCATGGAATGTCCCACAGCCATAGGCCCAATCAAATCAGTCAACGAGCAATATGGAAGAGATATTGAAACAACTCTTAGCTGGTCAAGCATAATTGGTTGCAGATCTGAAAAGTCAAAAAGGAGAATTACAGAATTAGCAAGCGGCCACAAGAAGTTTAGAGTTACAAGTGGGGAAATTATCATAGGAAATAACTACTAGACCATAAGGGGGTTGACAGCAGATACAAAAAATCCAAAGCAGGTTATGGAAATCACCTTAAGAAGTGGTAAGGAGCTTTAAGGAGAACCTCCTAAGGCAATAAAGGAGGTAGATGTTGATATGGTAACCCAACAGGTAAATGATAGAGTTGATGAAAATTCAAGAAAGTCTGAGTACTTGATAGAAAAAATTGTTGAATCAGAAGTAAAGAAAACACTGCCACTACCTTTCCCTCAAAAGCAAATAAAAGTGAAGGAGGATGCCCTATTTAAAAATTTCATTGAGACATTCAAGGAGCTTCATATTAACTTACCTTTGTAAGATGTTGTGAAGAGTATGCCCAAGTATGCAAAGTACCTAAGGTATATAGTGGCGAAAAAGGTGAAATCGCAAGATGTTGGAGCAATGATACTCACTGAAGAGTGTAGTGCGGTAATAACTCAGAAAATCTCTAAGAAATTAAAAGATCGGGAGAATTTTGCTATCCCTATTCAAATTGGGAGTAAAGAGGTCCATGCACTAAGTGACTTAGGAGCAAGTATAAACTTGATGCCTTTATCTCTATTTAAAAATTGGGCTTGGGAAAGCCTTTATCGACTACTATGGTTTTGCAGCTAGCAGACGGTTCCATGGCATATCCAAAGGAAATAATTGAGAATGTCCTTATCAAGGTTGGTAAATTTGTTATTCCTGCTGACTTTTTTGTTCTTAATTTTGTGGCAGACGAACAGGTGCTAATTATATTGGGGCATCCATTCTTAGCAATCGGAGGGGCCTTGATTAATGTTAGAGAAGGCACACTCAAGATGAGGATAGATGATTAAGAGGTGTTATTTAATGTGTACAAAGAACCTATTGAAAATTCCTAATATAAAGATTTATTTATGATCAATGTGATTGAAAGGGATAAGTGTAAGGTGCTTAAGCCACCAAAGACGTCTTCTGACTACCTGATTGAGCGACCTAAGATGAAATTACTGTTTCCTAACATGATGATGGTTAAATAAAAGAGAGACATTTACCTTGCGAGTGCAAACTCAAAAGGTCAAAAACGAATGAAAAAATGCCTCCCAAAAGGGAGTAAAGTGGTGAAGGAATATGGTTGAGTTAATATGGGTCGTGCCGCGACACTAAATTAGGCGTTTCTTGGGAGGCAACCCAAGTTAATTAGGTATGTTTTTTTCTATTTTTTATTTTTTATTTCATGTAGTTGTTGTTTTTTGTTGAGTCATAGGTTAATGGGAAGTCTGAGTACCATAAAAATAAGCTTGAAGTATGGCAAGATTGAGTGTGGGGTCCCATAGATCTCCTTTATGTGTGAAGATGCTACTATCTAGGCCTAGAGGCCTCAGCGAGTATTTCTATCTTTTACTTAAAAGTACTTTGGGGACAAAGTAGATTTTTAAGTGTGGGGTCGGGAAAATTTCCAAATTTTGGCTCAATTTAAGAAAATTTAGGTTAGGAATAAGTGAAATATTCTTGTTAGTGCTATTTTTTATTACATTGCCTAAGTATTTTATTTGGTAAAAGTATATTGAATGAGTGAATTGCTATTTTTGAGACTTCTAGGCTCAATTTTGTGACTCTTGTACTTGTTGGCTTAATTTTGAATTTTTCCTATTATTTGATTGGGAGTCTATGATGATCCTATAGGAATTGAGCATGTGTCATTGTGTGTAAGAATTTTTGTATATTCCTTATTTCATGTGATGTCTAGAACTTGCCCAGTGTGTGTGTGAAGCGAAATAAAGAATGTGGGTTTAGGAGATGATATAGGCAGTTCTTTGATAGTCTTATTTTATACCTTCTAGTTATCCTATCCTTGTGCTTTATCCTACTTAACCCCCTTTGAGTCTTTAAATTTTTCTTTGGCAACATTATAAATAGCCTAATCCCTTCTTTGATAGACCTTAATTTGATCCAAAAAGCTCCTAAGTTCTTTAATTAAAAAAATTGAATTAGTAAGGAGTTTGAGAAATTGAAGAAGAAAAAGGTGAAATTAATTTCCCAAGTTAATAGTTATTGGTGTTTATGTTTGATGTCTGGTGGATGGTAGTGATATAATTATGCTTAAAATATTGCCATGATTGTGAAAAAAAAAATGATTCTTATGGTAGTAAACTATGTGTCCACCAAGTGTTTATGAAAATGTATAAAAGAAATGGGACAAAAACAATAGGTATGGATGAATGAATAAGTGTAATTAGGTTATTTGAGATTGGTTTTAAATTCTAAATGTAGTGTATTAAAGAGCTTAGAGAGGTTAGTCACTATTCTTGGCCAAAATAGTTCCTACCCGCCCCTTAGCCTACATTACAACCCGGAAAAGACCTAATTGATCCTAAGATTTACATTTTGATATTAGTGGAGCCTTACACTAACGGCAAGCCTATGGTTCATTGTGTGTAACTTGTGTATCCTTTGTGAGAGTAAGTGTAATTTGATTCTTTTACCCATTATGTTATAAATTACATTATTATGAGTGATTATGGGTAACTCTCTTGTTCTGAAGGAACATGTTTGATGAATGAGGGTGATTTTTATGATGTCCTTGATTAAGCAATATGCATGAGTTTGCCAACTAGGTTAGTCAATTTTTGAGGCTATGATGTTTTGGGATAGTGTTCATGAGCTATCAATTGTGTAAATAATGTGCTTTGTGTAGAAACTTGCATTCTGTGTAGTCATTGTAGTACTATCTTGAGTGTCTTTCATTTAGTCGAAGTGTAGCTTCACCTCAAATTTTTATGCTTAGAGTAAAGAGTTGTTCGAGGACGAACAACGATTAAACTGTGGGGTGATGATCTGAGGTGATTTTATACACTTTGGTGTCATTATTCTAGCTTATTTTGCCTTGTTTTGAGAGAAATTCGGGTGCTTAACGTGTTCATATTGATATAAATAAGCATTTAAGTTTCCAAGTATGTGATTACAATGTTCAAAGTATTTTTCAAACAAGTTTGTAGTTAATTGAGTAATTTAGAGTTCAACCCGGAAACTTGTTTTACTAGCTTGAGCTAGTTGCTATCTAGTTGGCTTCGTTGGATTCTAATGTGTTTAATTTATTCCAAATGATTTTAATGGTGTAATTATGAGTGGAATAACTTGTTTGTACTATGCAAAGTTTAATTTGATTAAGTCAAGAGTCAAAATAATAAGTGGAAGATCATTGCAATTTTGCTTTATCTTAACTCTTGTTTTGATTTGTTGTTGAGAATATTGTGTTGTTTTAATCTTTAATATGTGGTGTGTAATATTGTAGGAGGCTTTGTGAGAAGAATAAGGTGATATATTGATGATTTAAAGGCCGAAAATTTTGAAAGTAAATTTTAGTGAGTAGACACGTCGCATCGACGTTCTCAGTGCTGCCATGTCATCGATGCATTAACTGAAGAATTGCATCACGATGTTCAAATGCAATTTCTTCTAAAAACAAGTTGACTAAGTCCTATTTTTAAACAAAGTTGCATGGCACACAATTTAAGAGCTGGAGGGAACATTTTGTGGGTATCTTTTGGGGTCACGTGCAATTCCCAAATTATACTAAGATTAGGATAATACATATATATATATATATATATATATATATATATATATATATATATATATATATATATATATATATATGAGAGAGAGAGAATGATCTGGGACCATTATTAATGGCTGGTCACAATTTGGTCAATTCAGGAGTGGAGAATTTCGGACAAGCACCTGGACACGGTGAGACGGGACACGTACAGCTGAAGTGGTGGAAAATTTGACGGAGGCTGCTACACGATTTTATTAGGTTTTAATTTTTTATTTAGTCTTTAACTTTTCATGGATGTATTCAATTAATTGGATCGTGATTATGAATATTAGTGTCTAAAAACCCTTTTTCGGGGTTAAATCCAAGAACATGAGTACTATAGTTTTGGTTAATTTCGATTAATTTTACTTATCATATTTGGTTGTTTATTTATTCTTGTTTTAATTATTTTATGGATTGATCACCCATAAAATATATATATTGTCGACCTTTTGATCTTGGGAGAGGTAATAGGGAGATAGAACATAGGAATAAATAAAGTTTGGGTTTTTATTTTTTTTAAAAATAAAGAATTAAACTTTGCGTTTAGGACATGGATGTACTTAGATGTCTTACTTGATTCAAATGTAGGATGATAGCTTTAATTAACTTAACTGGATTATTACCTCCCTGCTCAACGATGTAGTTGTAATGTCCATATTAGTTAAAATATTATAGGTTGGGAAACCATGATCATGCAATTAACCCTACGAATCAACAACCAACATAAGCGAATTAATGGATTAATTTCAATAACATAGTATGATTGTTTGAAGTGCTTTAACCCTAGGCTTTTCTCCATTGATTGTCCCAAGACATATTTTTACGCATTTTTAATTTTATTTTCCTTATTTAGAATTCTAAAACTTTATTTGCTACTATCCGCAATTGGTTAAACTAGAATTAGATAGTCGGCGAACGCAAGTCCTTGAGAGATCGATACTTGAGCTTCCTTGAAGCCACTTTACTACTTAATAAGACCACGTACACTTGCGTGTATGCTTGGACGTTGTCAAGAAACGGCTTGTCTGCAAAGGTCAAACACTCATCCAACTGGACTAGTCTCATCTAAGCATATGAGAGAGATCGGGAATATATCACTGTAACATAGAGACATGGAAAACCAGATAAACAGAGGTAAAATTTTGAGGTAAGGCTAACTTATAGGCTACCTCACCAACTGTGCGAAGAATCTCAAAAGGTCTAATATACCTCAATCTAAGGTTGACCTTCCTCCCAAACCACATCACACCCTCATGGGCAAACAAAGAGGAATACATGGTCGCCAACTCCAAATCTCAAGGCATGAATCCTATGGTCTTTATAGGCCTTCTACCTGCTCTTAGCTGCTCTCAACACATTTGGAATCACCCTGAATCTATCCAACTAATCTTGAATCAAATTAGCACCACAAAGCCTAACCTCAGAAGTTTCAAACCATCCGATCAGAGAACGACCTCTCTTAGTATACAAGGCTTCAAAGGCGCGATCTCAATACTCGATGATAGTTGTTATTATATGCAAACTCTGCCAAGGTTGAGTGTTACTCCCACTAGCTTCCAAAATCCATTATGCAGGCTTGGATCATGTACTTAATAACCTAAATAGTCCACTCGAACTAACCATCAATCTATGGATGAAATGTTATACTCAGATCCTCCTGAGTACCCAACTCCTTCTGAAATGCTCTCTAAAACCTCAAAGTGAACACTGAATCATGGTTTGAAATGATATAAATAGGCACCCCATGCAAACAGACTATCTCTCGAACATGGATATGAGCTAATCTCTCTGCATTGAAGGACATCAAAATAGGAATGAAATGTGTTGTGTCAAATGATCCATGATGACCCATATACCATCAAAACCATAGGAAGTACGAGACAAACCACTAACAAAATCCATAGTAATTTGTTCACATTTCCACTCAGGAATTGGCAACCTATAAGTCAAACCACCAAGTCATTGATGCTCGGTCTTTTCCTACTGATAACATAGGCAACAAGCTACAAAGTTGGCCACATCTCTCTTCATGCCACTCCACCAATAGTGTTGTCTCAAATCTCTATACATCTTAGTAATGTTGAGGTGAATGGAATACCTAAAACTATGAACCTTATGAAAAATCAAATAAATTAAGTCATCAATATGAGGAACACAAACATGGCCATCAAAATCAAAATACCGCCAAAAATCAATAGTGTGTCTCTCAGACTCACCACTCAACACGTGATCACGAAGGAAGCGAAGCTTGCTATTCTCGAACTGACAATCCCAAATCTTCTCAAATAGTGAAAACATTTCCTCAATATAAATACTAATCATATTAGGATCTAAAATATAAAGGTGAACGATCAAATTGGATAAGGATTGAACATCTCGTGCCAATGGCCTCTGAAAAATGAAATACAAGCCAAGCTACCCATATTCACTGCCTTTCGACTCTAGGCATCTTCTACCATGTTCGCCTTGCCCGGATGATACAAGATAGAAATATCATAGTCCTTAAGCAACCCCATCTATTTACTCTATCAAAATATCAAAATCCACACCATAAATATAATGCCTCCAAATCTTAAGCACGAAAACCACCATTACTAACTCCAAATTGTGAGTAGGATAGTTACGCTCGTGCATCTTAAGTTGTCTAGAGGCATAAGCAATAACACGAACCAACTGCATCAATACACAACCTAGACCAACACTAGAAGCATCACAAAATATGGTGAACCCCTCACTCTTAACAAGAAAAGCTAAAATAGGAGATGAAGTGAGCAAATCCTTGAGCTTTCCAAAGCTCGACTCACACACCTCGAACTATTGTAAAGGAACCTCCTTCTGAGTCAATCTAGTCATAGGGGCTAAAATAATAGCAAAAACCCTCGATGAAGTATTTATAATAACCGGTCAAACCAATCAATCTACGAATCTTACTTGGAGATGTAGGTTTCGACCAATCCCGAATCACCTATATCTTGGATGGGTCTACCATAATACCATACTTAGACACCATATGTCCAAGGAATATCACTGACTCAAGCCAAAACTCACATTTGGAGAACTTGGCAAAAAGTATATGATCTCTCAAAGTCTGGAGCAAAATCCTCAATTGTTGTACATGCTCCTCACTACTCGTCGAATACATAAGGATGTCATCAATGATCACAATCATAAAGAAGTCCAAATAAGGCCTAAATACTTGCTTTATAAAATCCATTAATACGGCTGGGGCATTAGTCAACCCAAAAAACATCACCAAGAACTTCTAATGACCATAATGGGTCCTAAAAGCTATCTTTGAGATATCCTCAGCCTAAATCCTCAACTGATTGTAACTAAATCTCAAATCAATCTTAGAAAACACTGTTGCACCCTGAAGCTGGTCAAATGAATCATCAATATATGGCATAGAATAACGATTCTTCACTATCACCTTATTAAGCTTCCTATAATTCAATACATATACGCATGGAACCATCGTTCTTCTTCAAAAACAACACAGGAGACACACTCAATCTAATAAAACCCTTACCAAGAAAATCATGAATATTGGAATTCAGCTTCTTAAGCTCAGCGGGATCCATACAGTAAGGTGCCATAGAAATAGATCGGGTGTCGGACTCTAGATTAATATCAAACTCAATCTCACGGACAGGGGGAATACCTGGTAGGTTGGTAGGGAACATATCAGGAAACTCACAAACAACAAGAATAAATTCAAGCCCCAGACTCTCCACACTAGTATCACAAATATAAGCAAGATAATACTTACAACTCCTCAAAATAAGCCTCCTAGCATAAACATAAGAAATAATCCCCGTTGTCTCATAGCTAACTTCTCTCTGCCACATAACTAGAGGTACGCCGGCATGGCTAAAGTAATAGTCATGGAAAAATAATCCATGACCATATGATAGTGAGATAACCAGTCCATGCCAAGAATCTCATCAAAATCTACTATATCCAGAATAATTAGATCAGCATAAGTATCAACATCACTAACTGTCATAACACATGATCGGACTACTTAATCCACTACTAAATAATCACCCACAGGAATAGATACGTGTAATGGTACTGATAATAAATCACTCATCAACTCCAGCTATGGTGCATAATTGATACGCCTAAATTACAACTCTCAATAGAAAGTGTAAGCGGTCGCTGTCAAATATAGAACCAAACTCGGTTGGGTGTTAAATCCCACAGGGAATACTATGCTCACTAAGTGTTGTAATTATTATTAGACTGTTGATCAAAGTTTCTTAACCAAAATGGGGGTTTGGTTTTTCTTTAATTTGTAAAATGATAAATTGTAACAAGATTAGTTCAACTAATGATTTTCTCCATATTTCGTAACTTTATGAGATTAATCAAACCAGGGTTATGATCACCAAAATGCCAGCATTATTTGGGTTGTGAATTATTTATGAGTTCCACTTAACAAATTCAACTGCAAGAAAGGTTGAATCCTATTCTATATTCATTAGTTTCTCAACCTATATGGATATATTATCCTATAATTTTCTCAAACTCATAGGATGCCTTATTCTTTCAACCTAATTCTCATGTAAGCTAATCCTATTAGGGAATTAGATATTACTCTAAAGGTTAAGGCCCTTAGAATTCATGTAAACACCTTCTTTTCCCCACAAACACTTTCCTCTCAGACAAGTAGTGTTCTAGGGCTTACTCTTCAAGTTTGCAACCAAGAAAAGTCATGAAATGGAAGAAAGGTTTATGCAATGTTATTCAATTATGAAACTCAAATTGATTCCCAACCTATAGATGTATTTCACATTAAGGATCCCATAACCCTAGTTATGAGATTTAGCCACAACACTCCATAGAAGATAAACAATTCATTCTTGTATTATTCATAAATAAATGGAAAGTTTACTTACAAAGAATCCCAAGAATCAGTTCTTGAATCTTCAATGATCTGTTATTTGATACTAAAATTCCCCAAAGTACTTGGATACCAAGAAGTTCAATAGATGAAAAGAAAACTTGTAAAAGGTAAAAGATACGTTCTTAACCCTAAAAGTTGGTATTTATATGTCCCAGCTAAAAAAAGAATTTAAAATTTAAAAAATGGAAAAACCGCGCCCCATTTAACGGTCCATATGACGAACCGTCAAAGATCTGATGGTCCACCATCTTTCTCGTCACTCGATTCATCCTAATGGCAGTTTCTGGATAACATCTGATGGTACACCTAGCGGTCCATCGATGGACTGACGGTCCGCCATCTTTACCATTACAGAGTCATTTTGGAAAGCAGCTTCTGGATAAGAACTAACCGTCAATATGGTGGTCCATCCCATGTCTGACAGTCTGCCATATTGTCCGTCACTCGACTCTTCTGGAGGCCTTGTTCTGGTTCAACTTGATGGTATATATGGCGGTCCATCATAAGCCTAACGATCTATCATTTTGACTGTCAATTCCCCTTTTCTGCTACTTTTTCCAGTTTTCTTCTATGGTTATCTCCTTTTACTAAAACACTAAAAACCTTCATTAAATATCACTTTGGTTTCTTAAAAACATACAATTTTCCTAAGAAAATGATGCTAAATGTTCCATAAAACACCAGAACATCAATAATAAGCAGAAATATAAGAATAAGTGGATCTCAAATCAAATAAAGTAAAGCCTCATAGGTGGCACACCATAATCATTCCAATAATAACAGCATCTAAAGTCTCAGCCTCAGACCTAGTAGGTACTTAATACAACTGACCACGCTCGTCACCTGGTTGGGTACCTGACTGTTCTCATGTCCTGTCTGCCTGAGAACCTTCTTGAGTACCTTAGAGACCACCCCTACGACCGTGAGAATCACCTCTAGCTGAGGGATAAACTACTCTAATAGGGGTAATATTCTGAGTTAAAGCAGTAATCACCCTACGACTAGCACAATCCTGCAAATAATAACCAAAAAGTCCATAAAGAAAACAGAAAACACAAGTTGAACAAGAACCAATAGATATGAATGACCTAGAATAACCACTGAGACTAAAATAAATAGAAGGATAAACACCTCAAATATTGGCCACTACCCTTACCAGGGTTACCATTAGCACTAGACTGACCTCCATTAATAATCTAAACTCATGCCTAAACCGATTGACTAAGTTGACTCTGAGAGTGATAGAATGGACACAAAGTATACCTACTTTGAGATCTACTATCTCTGGGTTGGAAACTACGAAGGCTCCTACTAGATCTTTCCTGAAACCTAAGCCTCTTATCACGGCTCTTACGACCCTTGATAAGTAGTATAGTTACCACTCATTTCCTTTGAATCTATGTACACTACTATGAATTAATGATATAAATAAGACAATTGCATCATATGAATGCACTAATTCCCATATTTTGTAGTACTATGAGTGATAAAAGAAAAAAAGTAAAATCAGCTAGAAAAAATCAAAACGAAAAGAGATATGCAAAAGATGGAAAAGCCAAAGAAGGATCTGACCCTCAATTACCACGATCGCAGTCTGAGGGTCGCGATCTTAAAAACTAAATATTGGTCAAACTATTTACGATCGCGATTGTCTTATTACAATTGTGTTAACCACAATCGTGGTCAAGCTGTAGCAATTGAGGCTTTGTGGGTTTATACCTAGAGAAAATTGTGTAATTTTCTGTAGTCGACCCCAAATCCTATTTAAGGAAAAAACCCTTTCTTATTTGGAATTCATAACTTTGAGAATTGATTTTGAAAACTTTGTAAACCCTACTAATTTTGCGAAACTATTGTGTTTAAATTTCCAATTTGAGTTTAGTGAAATTAAAGTTAAATTGAAGAATGTTCTTCATTTCAATCTCCATGGATGCATTAAATGACCCTTTAGGTATATTTTTTCTCTCTAACTTCCTAAGTAGATAAATATTTATCTTGGGATTACATTGAAATAGGGTACAAATATGTGTGGGTTGTGATTTATTAGTGTAGATTCTCGGTCATTGATTATGGGTTTTACTAATGCTTTCTTGATTTAGTTGGGATTTGTGGGTGAAAACCCCAAATTCCTAAAATGGATTTCTGGGTGAAAACCCCTAATTCCCAATCTCTCACATGATCCTTGAAAGAGGGATGTGAGTATAACTATGGATCTTTTATAATCCTTAAAAGAGGGATATGAGTGACAAGGCATTAGTGAATAATAGTTAGATATAGCTTATTATATTTTCATTATCTTATAAATAAGGATGAGTTCAGAATTAGCTAGGTCTTGGGCATCTTTCTAGAAATTGGGATGCCCAATTGAGGTATTAAGTGGATTTAACTACCACATATATGAGGTATCTGAAAGAGTCCATGGATGATAATCTTAAGGTTTGGTTGAAAAAATAACCTCAAGAACTCCTAACCTAGCCTATCCATGTAGTTGTTGACTTGAATTAGCACTTAATGATCATGAATCCATGCATTATTTTCCCCTAGGGAGACATAATCCCAAGACTTATTCCATATTGGAATCCTATTCACAATTGTTGCCTTAAATTGCTAGTCTGAATAGACTTTTGTAGAATAACCATCCAAACCACCCCACCTCCCATTTTAATTTATGTATTTCTTTTTATTTACACTACGATCATATACTTAGATGCTATCAACACCTATAGGGTTTGAAGACTAGACTGACTCCTTAAGGATTCAACCTTAACATGAGTTGAGCTCTTTGACAATAATTGTCCTATATCAAAACTGTGGCATAGGTGAGCATGATCAAAATGGTGTCATTGCTAGGGAGTAAGACTTATTTTTCACTTTTGTGGTGTTGATTATACCTTTGGGTATACCCGTGGTGATTTTGATTTACTTTGTTTGTTGTTTTTGTTTCCTTTTAGGTGATTTAAATGGTGTCCACGACACTATCAGTGACCATGTAAGTAATGTCGAGACTTTTGATGGTCTCCTTAATGACGAGGAGAAACTTCATGATGTTGGATGTGTGAGTTCTATCTGTATCTCTCCTAATCAAGGTAATTGGGTATTCCACATCACAAGCATTATATTGTACAGACTTCAAATGAAGGGTCTCTTTGGGGGGCAAGCTCATGAAAACCCTAACTTGCATTTAAAGAATTTTATGGAAGTTTATGCCTTCTCGACATTGATCATATCTCATAAGAGTCTATAATATTGCGCCTCTTTCTATTTTCTCTGATAGGTGAGGTCATATTATGTCTTTGATCTCTTTTAGTCAGGTCAATCATATCGTGGGATGAACTTACCATTGCATTCTTAGACTGTTACTTCCCACCATCTAAGATATTGTAATTGCATGATGAAATCACTAATTTTCATCAATTGAATGGAGAACCTCTATATAAGGTATGGGAGATATTTAATGGGAAGCTCATGCAATGTCCCAATCATGAGGTCCCTGAGAAGATGTTTCTCAAAATCCATTATCAAGCTTTGGATTAATTAAACAAAACTGTGGTGGATAATATGGTTGGGGTTTCACTTATGAAGTTTTCGTGTAATGTGGCTACAAACTTGCTTGAGAAAATCACCAAGAAAAATTAAGGATGGCATACCCAAGACACTAAGGTAGCTAAAGGGTCTCTTAATTCCTCCTATGTTGATAAAGAGCAAAGAAAAAAATGAAGAGAGAGAGAAGAACATGGCAAAAATGATGATATAATCAGAGTTGCTAATGAAATATATGATGGGTGCACCCATAAAAATGGTGAATGTCATGGCATCCAAGGTCTATGATGAAGAAGAGACCAAAAGGCTTGATGAAGAAATTTAGTGTTTGGCTAACTATCTGGTAGGTTCCTGCTCATCCTACAAGGTAGGAACCAAGGTTGGACAGAGCGTAAAAGAGAGAAAGGTTAGAGTGATCGTGAGAAAGATCATGACTGGAGAGAAAAGGAAATGGAATATGATTGATCAAAAGGAAAAGAACCCAATTCTATTGATCCCGAAAAATTCAAGATTGAAGATGTGTTATCAAGGATCTTGATGAGAGTGGAGGGAATGGAAAAGATGGTCTAGGAATTGAAAGGTGATTTTTTGCAAATCAACCAAATGGTTATGTCATATTCCACCTCAAAATCAAGCAATTGGAGACTCAAATCAGTCAAATCTCTGCTCAACTTAATACTAGACAAAAAAAAGTCTTCCTAGTGATGCCATTGTGAATCAAAAAAATGTTACCCAAATATTGGCAATTATCACTAGGAGTGACAAATCTCTCGGTGATCTTGTGGTGGAAGTTTAAAAAAAAGTGAATATTGAGAAAACAAATATGAAGAAGAGGCATATTAATGATTTAAATGAGGTGGATCTGAAGTCTCAAGAAGGGAATGAAAAAGAACTGATGCAAAGTGAAGAAGTGGATGATGAAGAGGGAGATCCAAAGGTAATTGAGAATGATGAAGTGCAAAGTGATCTATTGCCTACCATGAAGGTTCCTCCCCTATCCCCTCAAAGACTCAAAAAGAAAAAGGATAATTTTAAATTCAAGATGTTCCTTGCAAAGCTTAGCAATCTATTAATTAATTTCCCGTTGCTAGAGGCAATTCAAGAGATTTTGATACACGCTAAGCTTATGAAGAAGTTGATGTCAAAGAAACAGCTTGTTGATGGTGAAACCATAGAAATTACACATGGGTGTAGCACTATCATGACTAGCGCTATTGTGGAGAAGAAAGAGGATCTCTGGGCCTTTATAATCCCTTGCACCGTAAGGACACATAAGTTTGAAAAAGCCTCGTGTGACCTTGGTACAAGCATCAATATTATTCCCTATGCAATCTATAAGAAACTTGGGTTAGGCACTTCTACTCAAACAATAATGAGGCTACTGATGGTAGATTGATCTATCAAGAGACAGGCTGGAGTTTTATTTGATGTTTTGGTAAAGATGGACCGCTTCATCCTTTCAGCAGACTTTGTTGTGCCTGATTGAGAAATCAACCAGGAGGTATCTATAATCCTTATCTGACCTTTACTTTCAACTGAAAGAGCTATTGTGTATATAGAGCAAAGAGAAATGAGATTTTGGGCCAATAATGATAAAGTGTCCTTTCGAGTGTGCAACATTGAGAAACAACCCATGGAGTTTCAAGTAGTGTCCGTCATTGATGGTGCGGGCATGGAGGTAATGATGGTTCCCTTAAGTATCCAACTTGAAAAGATGAAGAAAATCATGTCGCAATGATAAATTAGGCACTAGGTGGGAGGCAACCTACCAATGCCATAAAAGTGGTTCGTATCCTTTATTTTTGGTTAGTAGAGTAGATTTAATTTTTTTGGTGATTGACCCATGAAATTATGGTACTATGGAGTGTTTTTAATAAGTTTGAGAAAGGGAAATTGTGGTGCATTTGAGTAGTGGACTGAATAGGGGAGAGGACCAAATTTGGCATTAGTTACTGCATTTATGGTACACATGTCACTACGATCACGGTAGCTATATGACTGCAATCACATAACTCAAACCATGATCATGGTCATATGTTTAAAAAACTGAATAGTCACTTATTTCCTCTCACACTTCTTTACAATTTTCTCTCAAATTGCAACTGATTTTGTCCAAGATTTGGCCATCCAATTTGAGCATCAACATTTTCTGCACTCCTCAACCAAATATGTGGTTCAATCTCCCTTTTAGTGTATTTGTAGACCATAGAATTCATGTTTTAGGAATGGCCTAAATGGTATTTCAATTGCTAGCCTGGGTTTAGATGTGTTTATTAGTATGGTTAGCTATTGTTGTTGGTATGTATACAGATGGGGAAGTCTTGAGTACCCAAATTTTGTTCAAAATTGATAGAAATAGTGTGTGCACACCAACTTCTTGATTAAATTCCAAAACGAATTCAATATTAGTTTTTCCATATTCCAAGGCCATAATCAAGCACCTAGAGGATAAGTTTCATGTTTATAAGGTTGCTTCTTGATTTGAAACATGATTTAGCAATGAAATTGGATGAATTGAGTTTTGAGAATTTTGTTCCAATCTTGCCAAAAATATCGCAATCGCGGTCCTTGGATCGCTATTGTGGCATCGCCATCACAGCTTAGTGGCCCGTGATTGCTATAATTAAGGGTGATTTCAGCATTGACCAAAAATCCTGCAATTCCATTTCTTTCCCAAAACCCACCAAGAAACCACCTCATGAGCTTAATTGGACAACATAACATAGGTTTTGCATGAAAATGTTGATGATGAGTGCTATTGTATTGTTCTCAAGTTTTCAAGTCTTGACATAGAAGAATATGATAAAACCAAATTCATAGCCCCGAAATGCCACAATCAATATTATGTTAACCTTCCCAAAACTAAATTTCTCTCGGAGAGAGGTATTTGATTAGATAAGGTGTCGAAGAAGCTCCCAACATTTCATGCCCACTTTGAAGCCATCAGGTGGAGTTGTTTTGCCCCGAATCCTTGTCATGCAAACAAACAGTGAATAAGGGAATTTTATGCAAACCGTAGCATAGTTTTTTTCTTCAAACCAATTGTGTGGATCTGGGTGAAGAATGTGGACTTTGGGGACGATCATATTAATGATCTATATGGGTTTTTGGATGAGGACATGAGTCAATTTAAGGTGAAAGGGTGTAAACCGGGGAGCTGGATGGCTTAGAAGTTATGCCCTATAAGGGAGGTTCTTTTGGAAGTCGCCAAGAAGGGTATATCGATGAATGATTTCACAGCAAAGGCAAGGATGTGGATGCACATTATTTTTTGTCGTATTTCTCCATGCATACACATGACTTATTTTTTAGATATGCAAACCCGAATGATTGCCTATATACTAGACATTATTTCTTTGAATGTTGGTCGACTTGTGATCTCAGACATGAAGTATTTAAAGATCCACTATGGTACGCAACTCTTATTCCCTTTTTTTATTATTGAGTTGTTTAAGAGAAACGAGGTTGATAAATAGCCAAGAGATAATTGAGTAGCCCAAACACCCCAATTTATCCTCTAAAAATTGGGTAAAGAAATACCAGGCAAGAGCAAGAAGAGGAAAATCGACTTAGGCAAGTCGGCATTTAAGGACACAGACTCGTGCAGGCCATCCATAGTGAGTCCCTTTGATGAGATCTCAGATGATTTGTGGGCAATAAGGGATCTTGTAGCAGGGCTGTCTCACGGGCTGGGAGAGCCTTCCACCACCCAACATTCCCATGTGGCTCAGTCTGATTATGAGAGGTACTTAGAGGATCAGAGAACATAGGGATCCACTATTTCTAGGCTTAAGAGGGCCAACTCATCTTTGATCGAGTCTCACAAGGATCTCAGGGAATTGCATAAGAAGAAGAAGAAGAGGGACAAGTTCTTCACCAAGATGTGGAAGGGGGTAAAGGGCCTTTGAAAGGTCCTAATACCCAGAGACAGACTTCCTTCTTCTAGAGTTGATAGTGATGATGAGGCTCCAGCTGAGTGTTCTAGTTTTGATGATAATAAAGATGATGTGGATTCTGAGGGCGATAGCAGCTCTTGATAAGGTTATAGTGAGCACCTTTTTTCTCTCTTTATGTTTTATTAATTATGTAGTGAGGTTACTGCAACCTTTTCAGTTGGGGGTGCCTGTCTCCATATTTATTTATTTGGCTTGTATTATTGAGATATTTATCGATTTTGATTTGGATGACTTTTATTTTATTTTATTTTAGGTTGTAATATTCAGGCACTCATATAGTGCCCACATTTCATATATTAGTTGCTTGTTTTATTTTTAGTTTGTTTATTTTTATCTTGGTTATGATAATATTGAATGAGCCTTTCCCTGTGATATATTTAGTGACAATATTCTTAAGGAAAAATAATCGTGATTAGGTTTTGAGCCATGGATACAGGGAAATTTTGAGTACCCATAGCATCGGCTCTATAAATACAACGGAAATCTAAGTACCTATGGCATTTTGGATTTGGGATCGCCCGTATACCTATGGTGAAGTATAAGTATCCATATGATTTTCCCTCATGAAAGCCAAAATATGAGATGATGGTTTGGTTTAGTACCATAAATTTCAAATTGTTTATGGTGCAACTACGAATCAAACACTACCTTCCATCCCAAAAAAATTGAAAACTAAGGGCATAGACGTGAACAATTTTGTAACAATACTTTACCTCTTATTGTGACTTCAAAGTCTTTATCTTGTAGAAACTGGTAAATAATCCTCTTTGTTTCTAGTAGGAAGTGCAATTGATCCTCCTTGAAAAGTTTGCATGCCATGTGTCGTGAGCATAATTGTATAACTCTCATGCATACTTGTACCACCTAGAACTTGCCCCATTAGTCTCTCAATACTAATTATGATTATACTTGGTTGGTGAAATAAACTTAGACCTTTTTGGAAAATATTAGGAGCCCACTTTATCCTAAATAGCCTACCAATTCATAGAATAGTATCCTTAGTTACTCATTTTGAGCCTTCAACCCTTTCTTTGGAAACCACATTACAAGCCTTGAACCATTGAAAGTTTTTCCCTCATTTGAACCCTACCCTCCTTGAACTTGGAATATGAAAATTGAGGCCAAATGCCTAAGTTGAGGGTGGTAAGTTTGGTTCTACCCATTCATAGAATAGTATCCTTAGTTACTCATTTTGAGCCTTCAACCCTTTCTTTGGAAACCACATTACAAGCCTTGAACCATTGAAAGTTTTTCCCTCATTTGAACCCTACCCTCCTTGAACTTGGAATATGAAAATTGAGGCCAAATGCCTAAGTTGAGGGTGGTAAGTTTGGAAAAGATGACCTTGGCCCATGATAATATAAATGGATGTCTATGATACTAAGCAAAGAGAGAAATCACAAAAGTGAAAAAGAAAGAAGCCATAAAAAGGAGGAATAGCATGAAGTGCAAAATAAATAGTCAAAGAAAATACTTTCAAGGAATTGGGTAAAACAAGGTAGCGAAAGAAGGCATCTGTGAATTTTGGAAACAAATAAAGTGGTTCATGGTCAAACGTTGGGTTGAGTAGTGTTATATTGATGTTTAAGGAGGATGTAATCACTTTGTACCCAAATGATATCATACGCTTTCCCAAACTTACGTTACAAACTTGAAAAAGTCCTTTGAGATCTCCAACAAAGTGTATTCCTTATAGTGGAAATTGAAAATAAGGGCAAGTATATGGTAAGGCACTTGTTAGCATTGGGAGAGTTTTTTTTAGAGAGTATGTTTTGCACTAAAATCCCTTGTTGCATATTAGATAATATGGTGCGGGGGATTTTCTTCTTGTGAGGCAGTATGTAGACGAATCAAGGTAGGTGAAATTGTCATTCTCCGAAAAAAAAAAAGGAGTATAGTTGAGTTTCTATTAATAGGGATTCACTTCTAGAGAGTTAGTAATTGTTGCATTATAGTTCCTTATAGTCTTGTCATCCTTAAGATGGTGTTTCGTGTTGAGGGGAGTCATGAGAATAGCTTTTCCCATATTTGAGAGATATATGTTGGTGTTAATCGAGTTCGAAGTCAATGTAATCATTTGGTTGTATAAAAGGGTTTAAATTTGCATTGTCTCATTAAGAGGTATTTTTTTCTTCAGGAAAAGCAAAGATTTAAGTTGGGGTGTTGATAAGTGGTAAAGTTACCACTCATTTACGTATAAATTCGTGCACACTACTATAATTTAATAATATGAATGAGACAATTGTGTCATTTGAATGCACTAACTCCCATATTTTCCAAGTCTACGGGTGATAAGAAGCAAAGAAGTGAAATAAGCGAAAATAATCAAAAGAGGAAGAGAAGTGCAAAAGTTGGAAAAGCTGGAGGAGGGTCTGACCCTCAGTTACCGCGATCACGACAAGTCAAGCTTGGTCAAACTATTCGTGATCACGATTGTCTTACTACAATTATAGTAGCCGCGATCACAGCATTAAGGGTTTATGCCAAGGGGAAATTGAGTAATTTTATTGTAACGCCCTATGTCTGCACCCCGGACATCACATAGTGCTCATAATCCCGAAGGACTACAAGTTAACGCATGTCTGGTACCTTCTACAATAACTAAGTAATAATCCTATAATAATGTGGAAATTAGGCTGGAATTGTCATAAGGTTCATAACTGAAATCAAATACTGGTAAATAAATCTTAAAAGTGAAGCATCTTGTCTGAAATAATCTAGTCTGAAAAGCCTCTAACTATCTGAACATGGAGTTGATGGGACATGTCCCCAACTAACTCCGACTACTAAAAATAAACTAAAATACTAAAAAGAGGACTAGGTCCTTAAACTATGAGGACTCACCACTAAATCTGTTGCTGATAATATAGGCTGCTAAGTACGGTTAGGAGCCAGTGTGTCTGAACTTATGATATAAGACATCATAGCACAAAAGGAAGGTATGTGTCAGTATTTTGAATCTACTGGTATGCTAAGTAAGGTAAGGTTGAATGCATGGGTTCATATGCATGAGCAATACTGGCTGAGTAACATGAATATAACTGAATGAGAATACATGTATATATGAAACTGCTATAAATACTAATTATGCAATACTATGCACATAACTACGTATACTGTAACTGAGATCATATTAACACTGGGTACTGAGTCCTGATAATTGAATGACTGATATCTAAGTTCACTGATAACTGTATTACCGTTAGTTGGGTGACTATTTCTGACAGTCCTAATTCTATAGCACTGAACTGAGTTCTATACTGAACTGGGTGACTGTTTTTTATAGTCCTGGTACTGTAGAACTGAACTAAGTTCTTTACTGAGACTGAAACTGAAACTATCGGAGATAATTATCTAACAGACATGCCCCTCTCTAAACTAATTGGGGTCTAACCTATAACCCTAGTTGGAAGGGTGTTAGTACCGTGCCACGAATAAAGACAAGTTGTTAAGTCACCCTCATCAAGCAAGTGCTCTGAATGAGAACGGTGGTACCCTCAACTAGTAGGTGAGACACCTCATCAACCCTCAACCGGCAGGTTGATGTCTCAACCTATGCTGGATACATAGTTCTGGAATGCAAGGACTGCTTCTAAGGATTATACCCTCTACTGGCAGGTGAGTCCCCATCCTTGGGTTCACTCAGTGCTGAATCCTACTCCCAACTGAATAGACACTGAACTGATTTCTAAACTATACTAGGATTGACTGTACTATTACTGATCGTGTTAACTGACTGAACTGGACTGAGTTCACTGAGTTTAATTGAGTTCTATACTGACTGAGAACTACTAATCGTGATATTACTGTGACTATTCTGTAACTACTATAGCTTTAGGTCAATATCTAGATTTTTGGGTATTGAATACCCCCAGGACTCGATAGCAAATAAAGTAAAACATGGCATGATCTTGAAAATCATAACAATAGCTAATGGTTAAAAATGCATTTACTTTGACATTTTGTCAAACACTTGACATACATGAACTTGTACATGAATGGGAACACAAAATAACATGTCACGATTTCCCCATTCAATCCACATAGGCATTTTATCAAACTATTGGGTAACATTATTATTTCACATAGTATTAGTCAACATATGAACATCATGGTTACAATACTAACTTGTAAATTCAAGGGTTTATCAAGATAATCACATATTCATCACACATGCTATTCAATTTCATGAACTTGCAATTAAATCATGGTTTGAAATCCAAACAATTATCATGAATATCAAAACAATCTAGTTCAATCATGGAATTCATAAAAACAATAAACTTGTAGTCTAAAAGAGGTTCTTGAACTCCAAGGATGGAAGGAAACCCTTGGATGAACACCTAACATACCTTGATTGTTAATTTCGTGGATATTGGGGTAAGTTTTTGACACTTGATTCATGAACTTGATGAAGCTAGGGCTTATTCTTGAGAGGATTTTGTGAAAAAGATGAGCAATTATGCTATTTAGGGATTTAATCCCATGTTATGGAGCTATTGGTTCAAGGGAAAACAACCCATTTGCCCTTAAAACGGCTGAGAATTTAAGCTATTTAACTGAATCTATTTAACTGAAGCTAAGTTAGAAGGCAACTCAAGCTCGTAAGCAACCTTTCCAAAACGGCTGAGAATTTGGTAAGGATCGATATATTGGGCACTGAGTTTCCCCTTCTTGCAAAACCTCTTCATTCCTTTCATAGAAAAGATATTCAAATACACATAATCACCAATCTCGAACTCGAGATCCTTTCTTCGCACATCTGCATACGATTTCTGTCTGCTCTGAGCTGTCTTAAGCAATTCCCTGATCAATTGAACTTTTTCTAAGTTATCAAATACCAAGCAGGCCCTACCACTGTGGCCTCACCCACTTCAAACCACCAATGAGAGATTTACATCTCCCTCCATGAAGCGCCTCTAACAGAGCCATTTGAATGTTAGAATGATAACTGTTATTATATGCGAACTCAATCAAGGGAAAGTGGTCATCCCAACTGCCCTTAAAAGTCTTAATGGTCTTTTCTGCTTGACCATCTGTCTGAGGGTGGAAGGTTGTACTGAGGTGAACTTGGGTACTAAGACCCTTTTGGAATGCTTTCCAAAAATGAGAGGTGAACTGCGTACCTCTGTCTGAAATGATGGACAACGAAACTCTATACAATCTGACCAACTCTCTAACGTAGAGCTTGGCATAATCCTCGGCTGAATAAAAGGTATGAACTGGTAAGAAATGAGCTGATTTGGTCATCCTATCCACAATGACCCAAATTGAATCATGTTGGCAGTGAGTACGAGGCAAACCCATCAAAAAATCCATGTTCACCTTCTCCCACTTCAAAATACTGAACTCTTGTGTAGGTCCACTAGGCTTATAATGCTCGATCTTAACCTACTAACATGTCGAGCACTTCTCTATAAACTCTGGAATGTCTCTCTTCATCCCACTCTACCAATAGATTTCTTGCAAGTCGTGGTACATCTTGGTGGCCCCTGGGTGAATTGATCTGCAAGAATCATCTTCCTCACACCATCCATACATGGCACACTATGTATACCCTGACTAAGCAACTTACCATCTCCCTCTTGGGAGAAAACCTCTACCTTCTGACCTCTGATTGAATCTTTCAGCTTAACTAAACTGGGATCTCTGTACTGCTTACCTCAGAAACCAGAGATGATTCTAAACTATTCTGCACCCATACGCTACCCTTTACTGAATCGACTAAGAGGATACCTAGTCGGGCAAGATGATGAACTTACTGAACTAAATTCTTCTTACCTTCCTCCACGTGAGCAATACTATCCATAGACAATCTACTGAGAGCATCAGCTACTATATTGGCCTTGCTCGGATGATACAGAACACTTATGTCATAATCTTTCAACAAATCCAACCACCTCCTCTAACGCAAGTTCAAATCTTTCTTAGAACACATACTACAGGCTTTTATGGTCTGTGAATATATCAACATGTATCCATACAAGTAATGCCTCAAATCTTTAAGGCAAACACTACAGCTGCTAATTCAAGGTCATGAGTAGGGTAATTCTTCTCATGGGGATTCAGCTGTATAGAGGCATAGGCTATGACCTTAACTCTGTACATCAAAACACACCTCAAACCAACTTTAGAAGCATCACAATATACCACAAACCTGTCTAAACCATCTGTTGAAGTCAAAATTGAGGCTGTAGTGAGTCGAGTCTACAACTCCTGAAAACTCTTCTCACAAGAATCTAACCACTGGAATTTGATTTTCTTTTGAGTCAATCTGGACATAAGGGATGAAATAAATAAAAATCCTTCAATAAACTATTGGTAATAGCCATCCAAACCCAAGAAACTCCTAATATCTGATGGAGAGATGGGCCTGGTCCAGTTTCTTACTGCTTTGATCTTTTGAGCATTAACTCTAATTCTATCATCAGAAACTATGACTAAGGAAATCTACTGACCTTAGCCAAAATTTGCACATACTAAATTTTGTGAATAACTGAGTCTGAGAGTTTCTAATACTATTCTGAGATGGAATGCATGATTATGTTCACTGCTGGAGTTGACACGAATGTCACCAATGAAGACTATGATGAACATGTCCAAGTATTGCTTGAGCACGCGATTTATCCAGTCTATGAAGGCTGCTGGAGCATTGGTAAGACCAAATGACATGACTAGGAATTTAAAGTGACCATACTGAGTTCTGAAAGTTGTTTTTAAAATGTCACATTCTCTGACTCTGAGCTGATGATTGCTTGATCTGAGATCTATTTTAGAAAAATAACTGGCACCCTGAAGTTGGTCAAACAAGTCATTAATTTTGGGAAGTGGATATTTGTTCTTGACCATGACTTTGTTTAGCTGACGGTAGTCAATACACATTCTAAGAAAAGTATCTTTCTTATGCACGAATAGAACTGGTGCAACCCAAGGAGATACACTGGGTCTGATGAATCCCTTATCTCGGAGATCCTTCAACTGTTTTGTTAGTTCTTTGAGTTTAGCTGGAGCCATTCTGTATGACGGGATAGAGATACGCTGAGTATTAGGGAGAAGGTCTATTCTAAAGTCAATTTGCCTCTCGAAAGAAAATCTGGAAAGGTCTTCGAGAAACACATCTGGGAATTCACATGCTACTGGAACTGACTCAAGACTGGGAGTCTCAGAACTAGAATCCTTAACTCAAACAAGATGGTAGACACACCCCTTGGATATTATTTTCCTCGCCCTTAAGTAGGAAACAAGTTGACCCTTAAGTGCTGAAGTACTACCCCTCCACTCAAGGATAGGTCTATTCGAAAACTAAAAATGGAAAATTTTGTTTCTACAGTCAACTGAAGAATAGCATGAATGAATCTAATTCATGCCGAGAATGACATCAAAATCTATCATCTTTAATTTTATTAAGTCTGTTGAAGTGGCTTTCAGAGATACCATAACTGGACAGTTCCTGTATACCCGACGAGCTATGACAGATTTACCTACTAGGGTAGAGACTAAGAAGGGCTCTGCTAGGATTTCGGGATTGACTCTGAAGTCAACATCTATATAAGGAGTTACAAAGGACAAAGAAGCTCCTAGATCTAGCAAAGCATAAACATGCAAATGATAAATTGTAATGTACCAGTGACTATATCAGAAGAACTTTCCTGATCCTGTCGAGACTTATGTGCATAGAGTCTGTTTGGGTGTTGCCCATTGGTCACACTGGAAGCGGCATCTTATTGATTTAGGCGATCGGACCAAGTTGAAGGACGATTATACTGACCCTGAGAACCTGACTGAGGACAATCTCTGATTCTATATCCTGGCTTACCACATCCGAAACACACATCACTGCTAGCTCTGAAGACACCCTGATGGTTTCTGCCATACTTCTGGCAAAGAGGATTTGTTTAGGCACTGCTAACACTACCCTGGAGTTTAGGGCCTGGTTCCCTATCTTTATTTCCATTTCTGAATTTCAGCTCTGGAGCACTGGCTAATGACGGAGCTGGAATGGAGGATTTCAGGCAGAACTGAGAATGATTTCCACCCTCTGACTTAGGCTGAGTGAAGTTGAAGCTACCTATTCTAGCCCTTCTATTCTCTCTCTCCTTATTCTTAGCCTCCTCTATCTATTGAGCATAGACCATGAGCCTGGATATGTCTATCTCCTTAATCAGCATTGCGGTCCTACACTCCTTAACTACACTGTTAGAGACACCCAACACAAACTTACTCATCTTAGATCTGCTATCTGCTACCACATGAGGGGCATATTTGGTTAACTAAAAAAACTTGAGAGAATACTCTTTCACTGACATATTTCCCTATTTTAGATTAATAAACTCCAAAACCTTCACTTCTCTCAACTCCAGTGGGAAGAACCTATTAAGGAAAGTAGTAGCAAACTCCTCTCATTCTATGGCCCTGCATCAGTGGCCATCTCTACCTTCCACTGCTTGAACCATGAGTGAGCCACATCCTGCAACTGATTTGCTGCTAACTCAACACTCTCACTAGTAATCACCATAATATCTGTGACTTTTTGCATTTGATCAAGGAATTCTTGTGGGTTCTTTTCAGACTTAGACTAGATAATAGATAAAGGATTTATTTGGGTGAAGTCCTAAATTCTAGATACAGCAGTATTAGCCATTACGTTGGCCTGAATAGTAGTTAGGCGTTCATTCTGGGCTTCCACAGAATGAGCTAGAGTGGTGAAAACTACTCTAACTTATGCGTAGGAGACGTGCTCATTTAGGGGATCTGCCTGAATAGGCAAAGGTGTTGATTCATTTTCATTCCTTCTTCCATTGGTCCTTTTAGGAGGCATATTCTGTGGATAGAAGAAAGAAAAGAATTATATTGAGAGTTTAACTTGAGCTTATTCTCACTCGCATGATATGAATATTGAAAGAAGGGAACTTGTTCCTAAAACGCCTCATAGCCTCTTGTTCATATGTGTGGCGTGCTACACACCCATGTATAAGACTCTACTAGACGTGGCTTTCAGACTCCCTAGAACTCTATTAAACCTGGCTCTGATACCAAATTTGTAATGCCCCAAGTCTGCACTCCGGATGTCACACAACGGTCATAATCCCAAAGGATCACAAGCTAACCCATGAATAGTACCTACTGTAATAATTGATTAATAATACTGTAATAATATGGAAATTAGGCTGGAACTGCTATAAGGTTCATAACCGAAATCAAATAATGGTAAATAAATACTAAAAGTTGAGCATCTTATCTAAAATAATCTAGTCTTAAAAGCCTCTAACTGTCTGAACATGGAGTTGATGGAACAAGTCCCCAACTAACTGTGACTACAGAAAAATAAATTGAAATACTAAAAAAATGACTATGTCCTCAAACTATAAGGACTCACCACTAAATCTGCTGTTGATAATCTAGGCTTTTAAGTATGGTCAGGAGCCCGTGCATCTGAACCTATAATATAAGACATCATAGCGCAAAAGAAAGGTATGTGTTAGTACTTTGAATGTATTGGTTTGCTAAGTAAGGTAAGGTTGAATGCATGGGTTCATATGCATGAACAATATTGACTGAGTAATATGAATATAACTGAATGAGGGTACATGTATATATGAAACAGTTGTAAATATTGATTATTCCATACTATGCATATAACTAGGTATATTGTAACTAAGATCATATTAACACTGGGTATTGAGTCCTTTTAACTAAATGACTGGTATCTGAGTTCACTGATAACTGTATTACTGTTTGCTGGTGATTATTGCTGACAGTCCTGATTTTGTAGAACTAAACTGAGTTCTATACTGAGTTGGGTGACTGTTTCTGACAGTCCTGGTGCTGTGAAACTAAAACGAGTTTTATACTGAGACTTAAACTAAATTGTGGGAGATAATCATATAACCGACATGCCCCTCTCTAAACTGATTGGGGTCCAACCTGTAACCCCAGTTAAAAGGGTGTCAGTATAGTGCCACGGATAAAGACAAGTTACTGAGTCAGCCTTATCTAGTAGGTGCTCTGAATGAGAATGGGGGTACCCTCTACTGGCAGGTAAGAAACCTCATCAACCCTCAACTAGCAGGTTGATGTCTCAACCTATGCTGGCTTCATAGTTCTGGAATGCAAGGACTGCTTCTAAGGATTACACCCTCTACTGGCAGGAGAGTCCCTATCCTTGGTTTTACTTGGTACTGAATCCTACTCCCAACTGAATAGACACTGAACTGATTTTTAAACTGTACAAGGCTGACTGAACTGTTACTAATCATGTTAACTGACTGAACTCGATCGAGTTCACTGAGTTTAACTGAGTTCTATACTGACTGAGTACCACTAATCGTAATGTTACTGTAACTATTCTATAACTACTGTAGCTCTAGGTCAACAGCTAGATTTTCGAGTATTGAATACCCCCAGGACTCGATAGCATTGAAAGTAAAACGTGGCATGATCTTGAAAAGCATAACAATAGCTACTAGTTAACAATGCATTTACTTTGACATTTTGTCAAACACTTGACATACATGAACTTGTACATGAATGGGAATACAAAATTACATGTCATGATTTCCCCATTCAATCCACATAGATATTTTATCAAAAACTTGGGGAGCATAATTATTTCATGTAATATTAGTCAACACATGAACATCATGGATACAATACTAACTCGTAAATTCAAGGGTTTATCAAGATAATCTCATATTCATCACACATGTTATTCAACTTCATGAACTTCCAATTAAATCATGGTTTGAATCCCAAACAATTATCATGAATATCAATACAATCTATTTCAATTATAGAATTCATAAAAACAATAAACTTGTAGTTTAAACGAGGTTCTTGAACTCCAAGGGTGGAAGGAAACCCTTGGATGAACACCTAACATGCCTTGATTGTTAATTTTGTGGAGATTGGGGTGAGTTATTGACACTTGATTCATGAACTTGATAAAGCTGGGGCTTGTTCTTAAAAGGATTTTGTGAAAAAGATGAGCAATTATGTTATTTAGGGATTTAATCCTGTGTTATAGAGCTATTGGGTCAAGGAAAAATAACACATTTTCCCTTTAAAATGCAGAAAAAAACTGTAGAATTTACCTAGACCAGACTGGCTAGGGCGCCGTGGGCTCTGGAGCACCGCTCTGGGAAGGGCGCCATGGGCTAATCGCCATGATCCACTATTTTGGAGTTTCAAACATGCCCTTATGCTTTTTCAAAAATTCTGAAACTCACCGGACATATACTATTGACTCCCCTAATTATGAATCAACTTAAAAACCATCTTTCTAAGGTCGGGAAGGTCGTAAATAGATTCCTAAAAGTTTGAGGACTTTGGAAATGACTAAGTCCCAACACTTAGATGAAATTTTCTAAGTCTGGGACCTCTTTTGGCATGCTTTAAAGGACTCAAACGATTATGATTCTGCGGGGTTTTACATTTATGTTGTAGGCCCCAAATCCCGTATAAGGCAAAAACCCTTTCTTATTTGGGAGTCATCACTTTGAGAATTGATTTTGGAAACTTTGTAAACCCTACTAATTTGGGGAAGCTATTGTGTTTAAATTTCTAATTTAAGTTTAGTGAAATTGAAGTTAAATTAAAGAATCTTCTTACTTGAAATCTCCATGGATGCATTGAATGACCCTTTTGGTATATATTTTCTCCCTACCTTCATGAGCAGCTAAATATTTATCTTGGGATTATGTTGAAATAGGGTGCAAATATGTATGGGTTGTGATTTATTAGTGTATATTCTTGGTCATTGATTATAGGTTTCATTAATGATTGCTTTATTTAGTTGGGATTTGTGGGTGGAAACCCCAAATTCCTAAACTCTCACATCATCCTTGAAAGAGGGATGTGAGTATACCTTTAGATCTTATATCATTCTTGAAAGAGGGATATAGGTGACAAGGCATTAGTGAACACTAGTTAGATATAGCTTGTTCTCTTTTCATTATCTTAGAAATAAGGGTGAGTTGAGAATTATCTAGGTCTTAAGCATCTTTCTAGAAATAGGAATGCCCAATTGAGGTATTAGGTGGATTTTATTTCCACATCCATGATATCCAAAAGGGTCCACGGCTGATAATCTTTAGTTGAAAAACTAACCTCAAGAACTCCTAACCTAGCCTACTTATGTAGTTTTTGACTAGAATTTACACTTAATAATCATGAACCCATGCATTATTTTCCCCTAGGAAGGCATAATCCCAAGACTTATTCCATATTGGAATCCTATTCACAATTGTTGGCTTAAATTGCTAGTCTGAATAGACTTTGGTAGAATAACCATCCAAACTACCCCACCTCCCATTTTAATTTATGTATTTCTTTTTATTTACACTACGATCATATACTTAGACACTATCAACACCTATAGGGTTTGAAGACTAGACTCACTCCTCGAGAATTCAACCTCAACTTGAGTTGAGCTCTTTGACAATAATTGTCCTATATCAAAACTATGGTATAGGTGAGCGTGATCAACCCTTACGGTGCACCTCCTCCATCACCCTAGAATGATTCGAAACCTCATCAAAATACCTACCCTTAGCAACCAAAGTCGGGGTAGACATATGAATAGGGAGTCTCACCTTCTAACAAAGTAATGAACCCTATCATACTTAGTGCCCAGAATAGAAGTTGAATACATAGCCAATTTGTGAAAATTAGCCTCATACTCTGCAACTATCATGGAGCCCTTCTCCAATCTAAAGAACTAATCCCTAAAATGGTCTCTAGGGTTGTGAGGCATATACTTCTCCAAGAGCATCTCGGAGAACAAAGTCCAAGTTAAGGGAGAAGATCCAACTAGTATAGAATCTATATAACCTCTCCATCATTGACGAGCAGATAACTCTAATTAAAAAATGGTGTAATCCACACCACGAGTCTCAACGAGGCCTAAGCCATGAAGCATGTCCTCACAAGAAATTAGAAACTCATACACATCCTCACCAGGGGAACCAAAAAATCTAGGTAGAACCAATCTCAAGAATCCACCCAACATGTTCTGCTTCTCAGAATATATAGCAGGCTAGGCAACCACTGGCTGATCTACTAGAGGCTGAGCAACTACCGATGTTGGAGGAACCTTAACTCTGGGAGTCGTAACTACAGGTTGTGCCCCTGACTCAGTATCACTCTGATCAGTAGATTGTGCACCATCAGATGTCACACCACCAACTATCTCTAAAAGCTGAATCAATATATCTCTGAGCAATGGAGAAGGAATAAACCCTGGTGAAGTCTGGGTAGTTTTTTAGCCCACTACTAGCTGTGGCAAAAGAATAGCTGGCTCAAATGTATGAATAGGGTCTGGGGAAGGCGGCCTTTCCTAGCCATTAGTTGGGGACATAACTCTAGGTCATCCACAAATAAGAGAAGAATCCCTTGGTTCCATCTTGGGACCCTCGTCTTGTATAGTGGTAGCACGTGTCCTAGACATATGGAAAATAGTAAAGTGAAAGAAATACTCTACAAACTAACTCAAACTCTTAGCACGATATGAGTGAAAGAAGTGAAGAACTCCTAAGAATGTCCCATAGCCTCCCAAAGATAGGAAATGGTCGTCATGATTCTGATCTGCAGGACTCTACTAGACACTTGCTCTTGTACCAACAATACCGGTGAAACCTAGGCTCTAATACTAATTTGTCACACTCAATTTATGAGTCATGATGGCACCTAATAAATCCCACCAGTAGATAAGCCAATACCATAACCTGGAGTTAACGCAATGGATTAATTCAGTAGGGAATGCCCACATAGGCCAAATTCAACGAACATAAGTTATACAAAAATTATTCTAAATAGATAATAATCAAATACGAATACCAATCCCATGACCTGGTAGAGTTAGTATGAGAGAAGCTAATGTCAATAATACAACCCAAAGTCTAAAAAAAGATAATAAATATATTACAAAAGACTGAATAATAATAAGATATAAGAAAATGGGTGACTCATACTCCAAGAGCTCACCCTATCTCCAAAATATCAACACCGTACAAAATAGAGTCAACGAAAGAAACTAGTACTCAAATCTGCACCAAAAAGGTATAGAAGTGTAGTATGAGTACCAAAATAATGGGTACTAAGTAAGCATCATTGGTCGACTAAGCTAAATTATGATGTAAACTAAGTCAAGGTATAGAAACGAACCTGAATTACCTCAAATACCACAATACATAATAAATAATTAAGCCAGAATAATAGTATAACATAAGGCCTCAACATTGTCCAATATCGCCATGCATAATAAATACACAATTTGGAATAATAATAATAACGCATCAATAAGCATCAACACAAGCAAACATAATTACGAAGTTAGCTCCCATATGCCAATTGGTGTAGAAAAGTAAAGGACTCATCGCAGCCTCCCATACTACTGAAGAGTACACCTAAGAGAAGAATAAAGGAATTAACCGATATTATAATCAACTTTCATCATCATTTAACCATCATTCCACATTATCATCAATTGGTCATTACCAATATTTCATCATTTATCAACTTTAGACAAGTACACATATTTCATAATATTACCACATTAACCACTTTATCACCATCACCACTTAATAACTAACCATCTCTCATTAGCTAATTCATTAGATTACTAGCCATCATATAAACTCTAGTCATCACTTAGGCAACTATTCACCTCGTATTCATTAGATAAACAACATTCATTAACTAGCCATCATTTATAAACTAACATCATTTATTAGATAAACATCATTATATAACAAATTCCTAATTATCAACAAGTCGTTTTTATCTACTTAAACAATATCCACCACTAATCCTCATTTAACATCAATCATTAACTATACCACTTTATATGTATTTATCACTAGTGGGCTATAATTGGCATTCCTATTGTCAACAACATACCCAAATTTATATTGGTATATAGAAGCATATAATTGTAATACATAGGGCTAGCCAGACTCAAATCTGTAGATGTACACATAGGCACATCAATATAATCATCCGGCCTTAATGAGTATATCATCATAACTATCCTTCGGCCTTGTTGGGTATCAATATCATCATCAAAATATCCTTCGGCCTTGTTGGGTATCAATTTATCATCATAATATCCTCCATCCTTGATGGGTATCATCATATTATCATAATATCCTCTGACTATATCGGGTATCAATATATTATCACAATATTCTCCGGCCTTGACAGGTACCATCATAACATCATAATATCCTCTGGCTTTGTCGGGTATCATTATCATCATTACCATATCTTTCAATCTTGTTGGGTACCATCACAACATAATATCCTCTGGTTTATCACAATGAGCATAGCAATTATCATTTTTTGTAAATTCATTATTCTTGTAACCTTGAGGCCTCTACTGTCTTTGTCTTAGAACAACAAGAGGTAATCAAAACTAACGCTAGAGGCCTACGAAATGGTAGAGGCCTCTTGTTGAGGCCTCCTTCACCCTACTAGCGTTAGTTTTGATTACCTCTTGTTGTTCTTTGGTGGTTTTGAAGTTTTTTAAATCGTCCAAGCCCAGGCTGCTCAATTTATTTTCCTTCTATTTGTCATGTTCCTTGAACCTTGGAGTAGGTTTTGGTCTATTTTTATAACCACCCAATCTTGAAAGTCATTTGATTGTACAAAGAATTTGAATCTGTTCTTTGAATGCAAGTAGTGTTGTCCGTTGAAGTATGGTGGTCTTGTTAACAAGTGCCCGTCGTAAAGAAGTGCTCTTGGAATTTGGTAGTTGGCCATTTGATCTTGACTCGTGTGTGGTTAAGTAATACTTAATGATGAGACCTACACTGATACCAATTAAAATTCAAAAGGGGGTTAATTGGAAACATTTTCTTAAGTCGAATGATTAGCTCTGTCAGTCAACTCCCCTACAAGTTAGTATACTTATTGAAATATAATTAAATCAAAAACATAAATGAAAGATAATAAAGAACTCAAAGATTCATAATAGTTTGGATCACTAGTGTGGTTCCTACTCCAATCCCTTTAGGTTTAAAGGGTTTCCTCTATAGGTTAAGATAAAGAGACAGTTATAGTTGAGTTGAACAAGTTCTGAATCTCAATCTAAAGTGATCAGATCTTATGACACAGGCTCGACTGATATGACCAATGGAATGACTCAATTTTTATCTCTACTAACAGAATTACAAACTTTATGAAGAATAAAAATTAAGATAGGTAGTTTCCTATGCAGTTGCGTATTGTTTTTTTGTCATCATGACATTATTTAGTCTTCTTCTTCGATTGCTTTCTTTCTATAAAAAGGAAAATCCAAGGTATTTTCATTCAATCAAGGATTTGTATGGATTCCTTTATTAAATATACATATCCTTTAGTATGTCCATATCAAATATGTCTGCGTGTGTGTTATGCTTTTTCCTTTTCTAACTTAGTGTACCATATTCATATATGTCCATATTAGATATGTTTATGTAAGGAATATCATCTTTTTCATATCTAGCTTTCATATATTATTGCATCGCACTAATATTTTCCTCTGATTACTCGCATATATCTTTTCCTTGTATAAAAGTCTTTGGTTCCTTACTTATGAGGTCTTCCATACCATCCAAAGTATCCTAATTGATTCTTTCCATGTTTAGTCCATGATCTTCTCCTTCATAAAATTTTCTTATTTGGTCCTGTATATTTATTATGTTAGTTTGTCATTATTAAAATATTAAGTAATAGGAGGCTAACAATCTCACCCTTTTTGATAATGAAAAAATAAACATTAGTTAACTTCCCTGTTTTTGGAAGATCTCCTGGCTTGTAGCTAGCTCCTATGAACATGCAACAAGCTCCCTCTTACACGTAGCTTCCTTTGCTAGGAAAAGTTGTTTTGCTCCTTCTAATTGACTGATGGGAAATTTCTCCCCATTTATCATAATCAAAAGGCACAACAAAAATAGACAAGCATACAATACAGACAAGCAAGTAGCAAAAATAGATGCAATAAAAGAAAACCAAACAGTGTCCAAGTGCAGTCAAAATGTTAGGGGGGAGAAACAAAGTACCCCTCATACAGACCAACCAAAAAAAAGAGGATAGAACCATTTGAATGAAGAAAATTTGTCCAGAACAAACTTAGATTTTTTTTAGGAAATAGGTAAGGGTATTATTCATTTTGTAACAAAACTGCTAGTGA
This sequence comes from Capsicum annuum, assembly GCF_002878395.1. Lineage (NCBI taxonomy): Eukaryota > Viridiplantae > Streptophyta > Magnoliopsida > Solanales > Solanaceae > Capsicum > Capsicum annuum. Next base: position 112,062,565 of record NC_061117.1, read on the forward strand.
GAGCATTCCACATTCTTAGAAAAGGTTGAATAGGAGTTATGCACCAAGATAGCGAGCTCATTATAGAAGGAGTTGGCTTCAATCTTGATAGAGTCAACTTAAACACTTTGTTGAAATTTTGACTCTTCCTGCTTCAGTCTGTGTAGAACAATATACACCTTCCCAACATCTGCGCTTGTGTCCTTCCCAAGTTATACTAGTTGAGACACAGACTCTTAAAAGATCATCAAACTTTCCTCAATGTCGTGCAGACGTTCCTTCATCTTCTCTATTTCTTTTAACACTGCAGAGGTAGGGTTTGCAACAAACTTACTTACTTTGGGGATATCAAACCTTATTTTTCATAGAATCTTTTTTGCACCACTCACTCCCAACCAAAAGATAGCCTATAATAGCAAAAGTTTTGGAGTCAAAGGTGGTAAATACTTTATCAACGAGAAAACCTAAGAGATCGATAGAGTAATAATGCAAAATGCAAGTAATTAACAAACAATATGGAAAAGTGGATAAAGCATGAGGGCCAGCCACACTCTCCAACATGTATTCTCAAAACCACAAGGCCTAGCTAATTTTGTATCTTTTAACCGAATAGTACAAAACAAACACATCTTGAATGGTATAATTACTCAAGGATCCTTTCCAAGGAATCAAAGTAGTAGAAATGATGTGGGACATAATTCTATGCTTAAAACATAAAGAAGGGGGACCAAAATTAGACAGGTTGGCCTTAGGTTCTGCAACAGCAGTTTTTGCCTCCTTAAAGCTGACTTCAAAGTTTTTAGGCCAAGTATCACTCATAAAGGAAACCATTCCATAGAACTTAGTGTCAAACATCATTTAAAATAAAAAATAGTTCAGAATAATTCATATTCCTAACACAAGGATCTTAAGTTCGTCGGTGTCTTATGAAAGGCGAATATTAACATAGAATATTTGAACTGGATCCTCCTAAACTTCTGAACCAAAAATATGAAATAGCAAAGACAAATCTTGATCCTTAAATAGAGGGCTTAAGTTGCACTAAGATTCTTTCAACTGTAGATGATTTACAACCCTCCCCGACATAATTAAGAGGCTTTTAAAAGTGACTAACTTCTCTCGATGTGAAGCAGTCCAAAGCTTGGGCATGTCATCTGGAGAAAGAGATTCTAGAGATTCCAAAGATTTTGATTTATGTTTCTTTTGAAAAGAGTTTTAACTGGAAGAGGTGCATTTTTTAGGGTTAGTAAAGTGCAAAGAGTGAGAGGAGGCTTCCTCGGAGGAGCCAGCGATTAGAATAGGGTCTTGGTAGTCATAGAAATAATCGGTTGGAGTTTTTGGAGGGTAGCTCATTAATTTGATTTTAGGAATAGGGAGAGGCATAAGAAAGACAAAGGGAGAAAGGGGTTATTAACAAGGAAGAAAAGGAGGCAAAAAGGTGAAATTTGAAAGGATGGGTCAAGAGGGGGAAAATGCAGTCATAGGAAAGATGAAAAAGCGAGAAGAGATGTGACTAGGGAAAAGATAGGGGCATGAGTCAACACATAGGAATAATAATTAAGGGAAGACATGTAGCTTAGGTGAAAAACTATTTGAAAAGATTTTGTAAAAATACACACACAGGAAAAATATTTTTCATTAAATCATATATTATTCAAAAAGATTAACAAAAATTATTTTGTATTAAAGCATATAATTCTGAGTTTTTCTCAGATAAAACAAAAACGATCTTCTAGCAAGGGTTTTGTAAGAATATCGGCAAGCTGATTTTCATAATCAACCAAATTTAGCACATCACCTTTTTCAACATGATCGTGAATAAAATATTGTTTAATATCTATATACTTACCCCTAGAGTGATGCATAGTATATTTAGATAATCTAATGGCACTTGAATTAACACACAATTAGTACAAATACAAGTGATAAATCAAAGTCAATTAATTGGTGCATTATCCATAATCTTTGAGTACCATAGTTACCAATGGCTATGTATTCAGCTTCGGTGGTTGATAAGTCAACTGAGGTTTTGTTTTTGTTATGCCATGAAATTAGGGCATTCCCAAGAATTTAGGGTGTGCCACTAGTGATTTTTCGATTATTTTTGTCACCTGCAAAGTCAGTATCTGAATAACCACTTAAATTAAGATTTGAGGAGTGTGGGTAACATAGTCCAATATCTTGAGTCTGATGAGATAGAAAATGATCCATTTAATAGCAGTCAGGTAGGACACCTAGGGAGCCAACTGAAACCTTGAATATTTACAAACACTAAACATAATGTCTGGTCAACTCGCGGTCAAGTAGAGTAGAGACCCAATCATTCCTTTGTAGGTTTTTTCATCAATAACTTTCTAGGATGTATTTGAGTCAAGATTTATTGAGGGACTCATAGGAGTTTTGAAGGCTTTTTCTTTTTCTATTCCCAATTTTTTAATGAGCTCCTTTGTGTATTTAGTTAGGCTGATGAATGTTCCTTTTGGGGTTTGCTTGATTTGTAGTCCCAAGAAGAATTTAAGTTCCCCAAGAGACTCATTTCAAATTCTCCTTGCATAAGATTCGCAAAATTCTCCCACAAAGAGGTTTTAGGACTACCAAAAATAATATCATCCACATAAATTTGTACGATAATCAAATTAGAGTCCAATTTTTTAGTAAAAAAAGTAGTATCTATTTCACCTCTTTGAAACTTATTATTTAACAGAAAGTACTTAATCCCTCATACCAAGTTTTGAATCTTATTTGAGACCATAGAGTGCTTTCGAGAGTTTCAAAATGTGATTTGGATATGAGGGATCTTCAAAACCAAGAGGTTGTTTAATAAAGACCTCTTCATAAATAATCCATTTAGAAAAGCTTTTTTAGTATCCATTTGATATAAGTTAAATCGTTTAAAACCAACAAACGCTAAAAGAATGCGAATAGATTCTAGCCTTGCTACGAGAGTAACAATTTCATCATAGTCAATACCACCCTGCTGAGAGTAGCCTAAAGCTACTAACCTGGCCTTGTTTCTGATGACTTACCTTTTTCATTTACTTTACTTTGATAGACCCATCTGGTTCCAATGATTGAGCAATTTTTTGGTCATTCAACCAGATTCCAGACTTGATTTCGCTCAAATTGATCTAGTTCTTCTTTCATGGCTAAGACCCATGATTTATCTTATAGGGCCTCATCAACCATTTTAGGTTCAACTAAGATACAAGAGCTACAGAAGATTTTTCCTTAGGAAAGATCTTATCTACAGCTGATAATTTTGATTTCAAATGAGAAACTCATTTGGAAAACTTGCACTATGTCTCCATTCTCTTGGAATATTAATTTTTGATAATTTGGAAGTGGGAGTTGACTCTGGTTGAGCTGTAGTTGACTCAAAGTCAGCTGGCCTAGGTGCTATCTTAGGAGAAGCTTTGTGGTAAGTGTTATTTACCTATTTCTCATCAAAGCTCAAGTTTAAAGAAATGTTATTAGATTCATCAAATATTATATGCATAGATTCTTTGACACAAAGTGTTCATTTATTATATGCTCTATAGGCATGAGTAGTAGGAGAGTAACCAAGAAAAATACCTTATTCGCTTCGTGAATCCAACTTTCCCAAGTTATTCTTACCATTATTGTGGATGAAGCATTTTCATCCAAAAAGAGAAAAGTAGTTGATGTTAGGCTTCTTTCCTCTCCACAGTTTGTACTGTGTCTTCTTAACAATCGATCCAATAAGACACTTGTTGAGAATATGACATGCAGTGTTTACTGTCTCTACCCAGAAATGATGACATAAGTTTTATTCCAAGATCATAGTTTTTGTAGTCTCTTGGAGAGATCTATTTTTTTGTTCAACCATGCTATTTTTTAGGGGATCAAGGAGATGAGAATTTCGAAGAATAACTGTTTTGACCACAATACTCCTCAAGAGATTTATTTTTAAATTCTCCTCCATGATCGCTGAACATAAGTGATGAAGTACCCTACCTCTCTGTGTACTTTTCTAAAAAAAATCTCAAAATTAGTGAATGCTTTATGCTTGTTAGCAATAAACATTACCCAAGTAAAACGAGAATAATCATCGACTATAACAAATACATATTTTTTCCACCAATGTTTGTGGTCTTGGTGAGACCAAACAGATCTATGTGGATTATTTGAAGGGGTTTGATTGTACTGACAATGTTTTTACTTTAAAAGATGTTCTTTTGTTTACAAAGTTGGCAAGCATCACAGATGTGATCCTTTTCAAACTTTATCTTTGGCAGATCGTTCACCAATTCAAGGCTAGAAAGTTTTTCAATTACATGCATGTTGACATGCCCAAGTTTTTGTGCCACAACCAGGTATCACATATTTAAGTAGTGAGACATATTATAGTATCAAAATTAGGATTATTTAGAACATAAATATTATCGACACGATCACAAATAAGAGTGATTTTTTTTTTCATTCTTGATGGAGCAATTTTCAGCTTTGAAGGATATATTAAATCCTGCATCACACAGTTGGCTGATGCTCAATAGATTGTTTTTGAGTCTATCCATAAGATATACTTTAATGAGCTCATAGAAAGAGCTTAGCTTCATAGATTTAACTCTTATGACTTCTCTATTGGCATTATCTCCAAATCTAACTGATCCACCTTTAAATTTCTTTTATGAGCAAAAATTTTCCTTTTTTTTGGTTATGTGTCTAGAACATCCATTGTCTATTACCCACATTCCTTTCCTATAGTTCTTGTGGACATGTTCCTATAAAATAAGATAATTAATTTTGTTTAGGTACCTAAGTGGTCTTTGGTCCTTGAGGGTTAGATGTGCTTTCTTTGGGCCTCTATATCCACACTCTTTTATATAATTTCTTGTAGTTATGTTATTTGTGTCCCTTTTTTCGACAGGTGTAGCAGACCGGTCCATGAAAGGAGAAAGAGGTTCGACCAAAATTAAAAAAGTTTGATGAAGAGGTTGATTTAGCATTAAAAATTTTAATTTGACCAAACTATGACTTGGTGATTTTCTAATGTTGTTTAATTGCATTTTCACATCATCAAGTTCTTCTTGAAGCATATCTATTTTAATTTGACTTGCTTTAAGTTGAATTTGTCAGTTTTTTCTTTCTTCTTCAAGCTTTTATTTTAATTGAGCTTGCCAATTTTTCTTTTCTTGAGAAATTTTATTATATTCATCAATGAATCATATCAGTATTTAATTAAAGAAGATTGTAATTATGACAGTTAAAAGGTCTTATCGTATTGGATTTACCTGTTGTCGTGAAACGCAAATTTTATTCTTATTTGATGATCTTTTCCTTAATTTTGGACAATTTTTTTATATGACCTAGTTTTCCACAATGATAGCAGCGATCATCGTTTTTTGTAAATTCATTATTCTTATAACCTTGAGGTTGTTGCTGCCTTTGTCTTAGAATTTGTCCCACTCCATAATTTATAAGGGTCATTCCTTTGTTTTTATCTCCATCTGTGTGGTTTTTTTTATCTCGGGGTTACGACATTAAAAGCTACAGGCTTTTTTTCTCTTCCTTGTTGTACCTATTTATGTGAATTTGTTCATAAGCAATAAGGTTACCTCGTAGTTCATCCTAGGTCATATTGTGGAGATCCCCATCTTCCAAAATAGTAGCTTTGGTTTCCCATGCTTTTGGGAGACTCCTCACAACCTTCTTGACCTGAAGGCTATTTGAGTATATCATCCCTAAAGATTTCAATACACAAATAATTTTACCAAATCCTGCTAACATTGATTCCACCCCTTCATTTTTTTCAATTTTGAAAATCTCATATACATTGACTAAAGCATTGATCCTTGCTTCCTTCACCTTGGTAATACCTTCTGATTACTTCTAGTTTGTCCTATATTTCTTTGGTTGTTTCGCATGTTGATATCTTGTCACATTCTTCTCTACAACTGCACAGTAAAGTAAGCTTATGGCTCCAGCGTTAGTTTTGATTACCTCTTGTTGTTCTTTGGTGATTTTAAAGTTTCTAAAATCATCCAAGTTCAAGCTGCTCAATTTCTTTTCCTTCTGTTTTTCCTTGTCCTTGAGCCTTGGTGTAGGTTTTGGTCCCTTCTTGATAAAGCTTGAAAGTCATTTGATTGTACAAAAATTTTGAATCTATTTTTCAAATACAAGTTTTGTTGTCCATTGAAGTATGGTGGTCTTATTGATGAGTGCTCGTCTTGAAGAAGTGCTCCTAGAATTCGGTATTTGGCCATTTGATCTTTACTCGCGTATGATTAAGAAACATTTAAAGGTGATACCTGATATGATACCAATTGAAATTCAAGAGGGGGGAGGGTGAATTGAAAACTTTTTCATGAGTCGACTAATTAGCTTCGTGAGTCAACTTACCTGCAAGTTAGTATACTTGATAAAACAAAATTAAACCAAAAGCATAAATAAAATATAATAAAGAACTAGAGATTTATACTAGTTCAAATTACCAGTGTGGTGCCTAATCCAGTCCCCTTAGGTTTCAAGGGTTTTCTTTAGAGCTTAACTTGAGTGAAAGGTACAGTATCACGGAACAAGTTCTGAATCTCAATCTAAAGTGATCAGATCCTGTGATATAGCCTCGATTGGTATAACTAATGGACTGACTAAATTTGTATCTTTTTGTAACTATTGTAAACTGGCAAAATTACAAAGCTTTATTAAGACTAAATGTTGAGACAGAATGGTAGTTTCCTTTGAAGTTATGTATTAATCCTTCTGTCTTCAATGCATTTATATAGTCTTCTTCTTCGATTGCTTTCTTGCTCTAAGAAGGAAACCCCAAAGGGATTTTCATTCAATCAAGGATTTGTATGAATTCCTTGATTGAGTATTCATATCCTTTAGCACGTCCATATAAGATATGTCCACGTGTGTGATATGTTTTTTCCTTTGCTAACTTAGCGTACCATATTCATACATGTCCATGAGAGAAATCTGATCCTTTCCTAATTTGACTTTTACATACTATTGTGTCACACTAATCTTTTTGTGTGATTACTTGCAGAGATCTTTTCCTTGTATAGGAGTCTTTGGTTCCTTACTTGTGAGATCTTCTAGATTATCCAGGGTCGCATAATCGATTCTTTTCATATTTAGTCTATGCTCTTCTCCATCACAAAATCTTTCTAATTTGGTCCTGCATATTTATTATGTCAGTTTGTCATTATTAAAATATTAAGTAATAGGAGGCTAACATAGCATTCTATTTTTTCCCCGTCCATTATTTCTACATAGAGGCATTATCTGAAACGTGTAAAGCATGAATTAGAAGGGAGTAAATAGAGTTAAACTCTACCACACAATAATGAACATGAAACAAGGTATGGTTTACTAAAACATCTTATGTAATTTTCTCGTAAGTGTGGCGTGCTTCACACCAATGCAAAAGACTCCACTAAATATAAATTTCAGACATCCTAGGACTTTTGAACCTAGTTCTCTGATATCAAGTTTGTCATAACCCGAGTCTACACCTTAGATGAGACCGGATGCTTAGGACTATAAGTAGTCCCAAGATAATACTTGATATTGGTCTGTTACTAAAGTTCATACTATAAATATTGTGTGGAAGCATAATGATACTAAAAGAGGCAACTACAAAACCAACTTTATATCTTACTGAAATAAAAGATTGTTTAATAATCATCAAAATAACTTTTAAATCAACTATATCGGAAAGCCTCTACTAACTAATTGAGTTGCACCCCCAGCTAACTCTTAAAAAAAGCAAAACTAAAACCAAAATTGAAACAAAGTATGGGTTGAGCATAAATGACATAAAATATGTCCTCAAATGATGAGGACTCACCAAAGTTATCATTGAATCTGGCACTAAAGTTGTCACGCCCCAAAGTCCCA